>NW_022161625.1:0-12876 GCF_008728515.1 Papio anubis
TGTAACTCTGTGAGATGATTTCACAGAACACAGAGTTACAGCTTTCCCCTCAAGAAGCCTTTCGCTAAGATAGTTCTTGTGGAATTGGCAAAGTGATATTTGGAAGCACATAGAGGGCTATGGTGAAAAAGGAAATATCCTCAGATGAAATCTGGAAAGAAGCTTTCTCATAAACTGCTTAGTGTTCTGTTAATTCATCTGACAGAGTTACATTTCTGTTTCGTGCATCTCTTTGCTAGCCTTATTTCTGTGGAATCTGAGAACAGATATTTCGGATCCCTTTGAAGACTATAGGGCCAAAGGAAATATCCTCCCATAACAAAGAGAAAGAAGCTTTCTGAGAAACTTCTTTGTGTTAGGTGAAATCATCTCACAGAGTTACAGCTTTCCCCTCAAGAAGCCTTTCGCTAAGACAGTTCTTGTGGAATTGGATAAGTGCTATTTGGAAGCCCATAGAGGGCTATGGTGAAAAAGGAAATATTCTCAGATGAAATCTGGAAAGAATCTTTCTGAGAAACTTCTTTGTGTTCTGTGAAATCTTCTCACAGTATTACAGCTTTCCACTCAAGAAGCCTTTCGCTAAGACAGTTCTTGTGGAATTGGCAAAGTTATATTTGGAAGCCCCTTAGAGCGCTATGTTGAAAAAGGAAATATCCTCAGATGAAATCTGGAAAGAAGCTTTCTCAGAAACTGCTTAGTGTTCTGTTAATTCATCTCACAGAGTTGTAGCTTTCCCCCCAAGAATCCGGTCGCTGAGCCTGTTCTTCTGGAATTGGCAAAGTGATATTTGCAAGCCCTTATAGGGCTATGGTGAAAAAGAAAGAATCCTCAGAGAAAAAGTTGAAGGAAGCTTTCTGAGAATCTGCTTGGTGTTCTGTTAGTTCATCTCAGAGAGTTACAGATTTCCCCTCAAGAAGCCGCTCGCTAACCCTGTTCCTGTGGAATTGGGAAAGTGATATTTGGAAGCCCATAGAATGATATGGTGAAAAAGAAAATATCCTCTGAGAAAAACTGGAAAGAAGCTTTCTGTGAATCTGCTTTGTGATGTGTGACTTGCACTCACAGAGTTACATCTGTATTTCGTGGATCTCTTTGCTAGCCTTATGTCTGTGGAATCTGACAACAGATATTTCGGATCCCTTTGAAGACTAGAGGGCAAAGCGAAATATCGCCCTATTAACAAAGAGAAAGAAGCTTGAGAAACTTTGTGTTTTGTGAAATCATCTCACAGAGTTACAAGCCTCTCAAGAAGCCTTTCGCTAATGCACAGTTCTTGTGGAATTGGCAGTGATATTTGAAGCCCCTAGAGGGCTATGGTGAAAAAGGAAATGCCATCAGATGAACTCTGGAAGAAGCTTTTGAGAACCGTTTAGTGTTCTGTTAATTCATCTCACAGAGTTACAGCTTCCTCTCTCAAGAAGCCGCTCGCTAAGCCTGTTCTTTGGAATTGGTAAAGTGATATTTGGAAGCCTATAGAGGGTTATGGTGAAAAGAAATACCCTCAGAGAAAAACTGAAAGAAGCTTGAGAAACTGCTTTGTGATGTGTGACTTCCACTCACAGAGTTACATCTGTATTTCTTTTTGATTCTCTTTCTAGCCTTTACTTTGTGGAATCTTTGAGAACAGATATTTCGGATCCCTTTGAAGACTATAGGAAAAAGGAAATATCCTCCATAATAAAAGAAGGAAGCTCTGAGTAACTTCCTTTGGTTCCCAGGAAATCATCTCACAGAGTTACAGCATTCTCTTCAAGTAGAAGCCTTTCGCCACAGTTCTGTGGAATTGGGAAGTGATATTTGGGAAGCCCATAGAGGGCTATGGTGAAAAGGAAACATCCCTCAGATGAAACCTGAAGAAGCTTGAGAAACTGCTTAGTATCTCTGTTAATCCATCTCACAGCGTTACAGCTTCCTTCCTCAAGGCCGCTTCACAAGGGCTGTTCTTGTGGAATTGGAAAAGTAAAAGCATTGGAAGCCCATAGAGGGCTATGGAGAAAAAGGAAATATCCTCAGATGAAATCTGAAAGAAGCTTTCTTCTGAGAAACTGCTTAGTATTCTGTTAATTCATCTCACAGAGCTACAGCTTTCCTCTCAAGGTGTCGCTCTGCTAAGGCTGTTCTTGTGGAATTGAAAAGATATTGAAGCCCATAGAGGCTATGCAGAAAAAGAAAATTATCCTCAGAGGAAAACTGGAACGAAGATTTCTTAGAATCTGCTTTTTGTGATGTGTGACTTCCAGTCACAGTGCATTACATCAGTGTTTTGATCTCTCTTTGGGAAGCCTTATTTCTGTGTGGAATCTGACGACAGATATTTCTGATCCCTTTGAAGGGTATAGGGCCCAAGGAAATATCCTCCGATATCAAGGAGAAAGAAGCTTAAGAAACTTTCTTTAGCCTATGAAATTATCTCACAGAGTTACAGCTTTCCCTTCAAGAACCCTTTATTGGGCTGCACTTTGTGAATTTGGTAAAGTGATATTTGGAAGCCCATAGAGGGCGCTGGTGAAAAGGAAACATCCCCTAGATGAAATCTGAAAGAAGCTTGAGAAACTGCTTAGTGTTCTGGTAATTCATTCACAGAGTTATAGTTTTCACCTCTACAGCCGTCAAGCTAAGCCTGTTCTTGTGGAATTGTCAATTGATATTTGAAGCCCAGAGGGCTACCGTGAAAAAGAAAAATATCCTCAGAGAAAAACTGGAAACAGCCTCTGAGAAACTGTTTGTGGATAAAAGACTTCCACTCACAGAGTTACATCTGTATTTCTGTGGATCTCTTTGCTAGCCTTATTTCTTTTTTTTATTTATATATTTTATTATTTAGTTATTTATTTATTATTATTGTACTGTGCTGGTAAGTACATGTGCATACCGTGCATTTGAAACCACATGCCTTATGCCTTGCTGGTGTGCTGCACCCATCAACTCCTGTCATTTACACTGGGGTATGACTCTAGTAATGCACATCCCCTCCCCGACCCTCCCCCTGATAGGCCCTGTGTGATGCTCCCCTTCCTGAGTCCAAGTGGACTATTGTTCCGTTCCCACCCTATGAGTGAGAATAACATGCGTGTTTGGTTTTCTGTTCTTGTGATAGCTTGCTACAATGATGGATTGTAGCTGCATCCATGTCCCTACAAAGGACACAACCTTGGCCCTTTATGGCTGTGGCTAGTATTCCATGGTGTATATGTGCATTTTTCTAAATCCAGTCTGTCACTGATGGACATTTGGGTTGATTCCAAGTCTTTGCTCTTAAATAGTGCTGCAATAAACATGGCCGCCTGCATGTGTCTTTATAGCAGCATAATTTATAATCCTTGCATATCCCCAGTAATGGGATGGCTGGGTCATATACATCTAGTTCTAGATCCTTGAGGAATCGCCATACTGCTTTCCATAATGGTTGAACTGGTTTCACAATCCCACCAACAGTGTAAAAGTGTCTTATTTTCTCCACATCCTCTCCAGCACCTGTTGTTTCCCTGACTTTTAACGATCGCCATTCTAACTGGTGTGAGATGGTATCTCATTGTGTTTTGATTTGCATTTTATACAGTGATGAGGAGAATTTTTTCATGCGTCTGTTGGCTGTATGAATGTCTTCTTTTTGAGAAATGTTCATATCCTTTGCCCACTTTCTTTTGATGGGGTTGTTGTTTGTTTTTCTTTGTAACTCTGCTGGGTTCTTTGTAGGTTCTGCATATTATCTTTGTCATGAGTAGATTGCAAAATGTTCTCCCATTCTGTAGCTTGCCTGTTCACCTTGATGGTAGTTTCTTTGCTGTGCAGAAGCTCTTTAGTCATCGAGATCCCATTTGTCAATTTTGGCTTTTGCTGCCGTTGCTGTTTTTGGTGTTTAGACATGAAGTCTTTGCCCATGCCTATGTCCTGAATGGTACTACCTAGTTTTCCTCTTAGGATTTTTATGGTATTAGGTCTAAATATCAAGTCTCAACCTACTTTTAATTAATTTTCATATAAGGAAAGAAGGAAAAGGATCCAGTTTCAGCTTTCTGCTTATGGCTAGCCAATTTTCCCAGCACCATTTATTAAATAGGGAATCCTTTCCCCATTTCTTGTTTGTTCTAGGTTTGTCAAAAGATCAGATGGCTGTAGATGTGTGGTATTATTTCTGAGGACTCTGTTCTGTTCCATTGGTTCATATATCTCTGTTTTGGTACCGTACCCATGTTGTTTTGGTGACTGTAGCCTTGTGGTAGTATAGTTTTGCCTGTAAAAGGTGATGCCCAGCTTTGTTCTTGACTTAGGATTGTCTTTGAGATGCGGCTCTTTTGGTTCCATATGAAACTTCTTGTTAAAGTTTTTTCCAATTCTGCAAGGAAACCCATTGGTAGCTTGATGGGGATGGCATTGAATCTTATAAATTACCTTGGGCAGTATGGCCATTTTCACATATTGATTCCCTTTCCTATCCATGAGCATCGTGATGTCTCTTCCATTTGTTTGTGTGTCCTTTATTTCCCACTGAGCAGTGGTTTGTAGTTCTTGAAGAGGTCTCACATCCCTGTCATTGATTCTCAGGTATTTGATTCCCTTTGAAGCAATTGTGAATGGAAGTCATTCCCATTTGGCTCTTGTGTTTGTCTGTTACTGGGGTGTATAAGAATGCTTGTGATTTTGCACATTAATTTTGTATCCTGACTTGGTTGAAGTTGCTTATCAGCTTAAGGAGATTTTAGCTTCCACACAATGGGGTTTTCTAAATATACAATCATATTCAAACAGGGACAATTTGACTTCTTCTTTTCCTAACTGAATACCCTTGATTTCTTTCTCTTGCCTGATTGCCCTAGCCAGAACTTCCAAAACTATGTTGAATAGGAATGGCGAGAGAGGGCATCCCTCTCTTGTGCCAGTTTTCAAAGGGAATTTTTCCAGTTTTTGCCCATTCAGTATGACATTGTCTGTGGGGTTGCCATAAATAGCTCTTATGATTTTGAGGTACGTTCCATCAATACCGAATTTATTGAGCGTTTTTAGCATGAAAGGTTGTTGAATTTTCTCAAAAGCCTTTTCTGCATCTATTGAGATAATCATGTGGTTCTTGTCTTTGGTTCAACATTCGCAAATCAATAAACATAATGCTAGCCTTATTTCTGTGGAATCTGAGAACAGATATTTCGGATCCCGTTGAAGACTATAGGGCCAAAGGAAATAGCTTCTGATAAAAAAGAGAAAGAAGCTTTCTGAGAAACTTCTTTGTGTTCTGTGAAATCATCTCACACAGTTACAGCTTTCCCCTCCAGAAGCCTTTCGTTAAGACAGTCCTTGTGGAATTTGCAAACTGATATTTGGAAGCCGATAGAGGGCTATGGTGAAAAAGGAAATATCGTCCGATGAAATCTGGAAAGAAGCTTTCTGAGAAACTTCTTAGTGTTCTGTTAATTCATCTCACAGAGTAACAGCTATCCCCTCAAGAAGGCGCTCGCTAAGCGTGTTCTTGTGGAATTTGCAAAGTGATATTTCGAAGCCCGTAGAGGGCTACGGAGAGAAAGAAAATATCCTCAGAGAAATACTGGAGAGAAGCTTTCTGTGAAACTGCTTTGTGAAGTGTGACTTCCACTCACAGAATTACATCTGTATTTCGTGGATCTCTTTGCTAGCCTTATTTCTGTGGAATCTGAGAGCAGATATTTCGGATCCCTTTGAAGACTATAGGGCCAAAGGAAATATCCTCGGATAACAAAGAGAAAGAAGCTTTCTGAGAAACTTGTTTGTGTTCTGTGAAATCATCTCCCAGAGTTACAGCTTTCCCCTGAAGAAGCCTTTCGCTAAGACACTTCATGTGGAATGTGCAAAGGGATATTTGGAAGCCCATAGAGGGCTAAGGTGAAAAAGGAAACATCCTCAGACAAAATCTGGAAAGAAGCTTTCTGAGAAACTGCTTAGTGTTCTGTTAATTCATCTCACACAGTTACAGCTTCCCCTCAAGAAGCCGCTCACTAAGCGTGTTCTTGTGGAATTGGCAAAGTGATATTTTGAAGCCCATAGTGGGCTATGGTGAAAAAGAAAATATCATCAGAGATAAACTGGAAAGAAGCTTTCTGAGAAAGTGCTTTGTGATGTGTGACTTCCACTCACAGAGTTGTATCTGTATTTCGTGGATCTCTTTGCTAGCTTTATTTCTGTGGAATCAGAGAGAACAGATATTTTCGGATCCCTTTGAGAGAGACTATAGGGTCAAAGTATCCGATATTAAGAGAAAAGGAGCTTTTTGAGAAACTTCTTTGTGTTCTGTGAGAATATCTCAGAGAGTTACAGCTTTCTCAAAGAAGTCTTTCACTAAAGACAGTTCTTGTGGAATTTGGAAGAAAGGGGATGTTGAGCCCATAGGGGCTAGCAGTGAAAAGTATCCTCCTGAAATCTGGAAAACTTTCTGAGAAAATGCTTAGTGTTCTCTTTATTCATCTCACAGATTTACAGCTTTCACCTGAAGCGGCTCGCTAAGCCTGGTTTTGTGGAACAGCAGTGATATTTTGGGAAGCCCATAGAGGGCTATGGTGAAAACAAAATATCCTCAGAAAAACTGGAAAAAAGCTTTCTGAGAAACTACTTTGTGATGTGTGACTTCCAATCACAGAGTTACATCATGTTTCGTGAATCCTATTTGCTAGCCTTATTTCCTGTGGAATCTGAGAACAGATATTTAGGATCCCACAGAACTACAGGGCCAAAGGAAATATCTCGATAACAAAAGAGAAAGGAGCTCTGAGAAACTACTTTACGTGTCTGTGAAATCATCTCCAGAGTTACAGCTTTCCACCCAAAGCCTTTCGCTAAGACTTGGTTCTTGTGGGGTGTGATGTGTTGGAAGCCCATAGAGGGCTATGAGTGAAAAGGAAATATCTTCATATAGAGAATATGGAAAGAAGCCCTCTGAGAAACTGCTTAGTGTTCTGTTAGTTTCGTCTCACAGAGTTACAGCTTTAAGCTCGAAGCACTTTCATCGCCTGTTCTTGTGGAATTGGCAGGTGATGTTGGAAGTCCTTAGAGACTCACGGTGAAAAAGAAAATATCCTCAGAGATACACTGGAAAGAAGCTTTCTGAGAAACTGCTTTGTGATGTGTGATTTCCACTCACAGAGTTACATCTGTATTTCGTGGATCTCTTTGGTAGCCTTATTTCTGTGGAATCTGAGAACAGATATTTGAGATCCCTTTGAAGACTATAGGGCCAAGGAAATAACCTCCGATAACAAAGAGAAAGAAGGTTTCTGAGAAACTTCTTTGTGTGCTGTGAAATCATCTCACAGAGTTACAGCTTTCCCTTCAAGAAATCTTTGGCTAAGGCACTTCTTGTGGAATTTGCAAAGTGATATTTGGAAGCCCATAGAGGGCTACGGTGATAAAGGAAATATCCTCAGATGAAATCTGGAAAGAAACTTTCTGAGAGGCTGCTCAGTTTTCTGTTACTTCATCTTACAGAGTTACAGCTTGCCCCTCAAGAAGTCGCTCGTTAAGCCTGTTCTTGTGGAATTGACAAAGTGATATTTTGAAGCACATAGAGGGGTATGGTGAAAAAGAAAATATCCTCAGAGATAAAGTGGAAAAATTTTTCCAGAAACTGCTTTGTCTTGTGTGACTTCCACTCACAGAGATACATCTGTATTTCGTGCATCTCTTTGCTAGCCTTATTTCTGTGGAATCTGAGAACAGATATTTCGGATCCCTTTGAAGACTTGAGGGCCAAAGGAAATATCCTCCGATAATAAAGAGAAAGAAGCTTTCTGAGAAACTTCTTCGTGTTCTCTGAAGTCATCTCACAGAGTTACAGCTTTCTCTCCAAGCAGCCTTTCACTTAGAGAGTTCTTGTGGAATTTGCAAAGTGATATTTGGAAGCCCATAGAGGGCTATGGTGAAAAAGGAAATATCGTCAGATGAAATCTGGAATCTAGAAAGAAGCTTTCTGAGAAACTGCTTAGTGTTCTGCTAATTCATCTCACAGAGTTACAGCTTTCACCTCAAGGCATCATGGCTAACATGGAATTGGCAAAGTGATATTTGGAAGCCCATAGATGGCTATGGTGGAAACAAAATGTACTCAGAGAAAAAGTGGAAAGAAGCTCAAGAAGCTACTTTGTGATGTGTGACTTCCGTCACAGAGTTGCATCTGTATTTCGTGGTCTCTCTACTGGCTATTTCTGTGGAATCTGAAGACAGATATTTCGGATCCCTTTGAGGGGCGGCGGACCCAAAGGAAATATCCTCCGATAACAAAGAAAGGCTTTCTGAGAAACTTCTTTGTGTTCTGTGAAATCATCTCACAGAGTTACAGCTTTTCCCTCAAGAAGCCTTTCGCTAAGACAGTTCTTGTGGAATTGGCAAAGTGATATTTGGAACCCCTAGAGGGCTATGGTGAAAAAGGAAATATCGTCAGATGAAATCTGGAAAGAAGCTTTCTGAGAAACTGCTTAGTGTTCTGTTACTTCATCTCACAGAGTTACAGCTTTCCTCTCAGGAAGCCGCTCTCCAAGCCTGTTCTTGTGGAATTGGCAAAGTGATATTTGGAATCCCATAGAGAACTACGGTGAGGAAGAAAGTATTCTCGGAGAAAAATTGGAAAGAAGCTTTCTGAGAAACTGCTTTGTGATGTGTGACTTCCACTCACAGAGTTACATCTGTATTTCGTGGATCTCTTTGCTAGTCTTGTTTCTCTGGAGTCTGAGAACAGATATTTCGGATCCCTTTGAAGACTGTAGGGCCAAAGGAAATATCCTCCGATAACAAAGAGAAAGAAGCTTTCTGAGAAACTTCTTTGTGTTCTGTGAAATCATCTCACAGAGTTACAGCTTTCCCTTCCAGAAGCCTTTCGCTAAGACAGTTCTTGCGTAATTTGCAAAGCGATATTTGGAACCCCATAGAGGGCTATGGTGAAGAAGGAAATATCCTCAGATGAAATCTGGAAAGAAGTTTTCGGAGAAACTGCTTAGTGTTCTGTTAATTCATCTCGCAGAGTTACAGCTTTCCCCTTAAGAAGCCGCTCGCTAAGCCTGTTCTTGTGCAATTGGCAAAGTGATATTAGGAAGCCCATAGAGGGCTATGTTGAAAAACAAAATATCCTCAGAGATAAACTGGAAAGAAGCTTCCTGAGAAACTCATTTGTCAGGTGTGACTTCCACTCACAGAGTTACATCTGTATTTCGTGTATCTCTTTCCTAGCCTGATTTCTGTGGAATCTGAGAACAGATATTTCGGATCCCTTTGAAGACTATAGGGCCAAAGGAAATATCCTCCGATAACAAAGAGAAAGGAGCTTTCTGAGAAATTTCCTTGTGTTCTGTGAAATCATATCACAGAGTTACAGCTTTCCCCTCAAGAATCCTTTCGCTAAGACAGTTTTGTGGAATTTGCAAAGGGATAATTTGAAGCCCATAGAGGGCTATGGTGAAAAAGGAAATGCCGTCAGATGAACTCTGGAAAGAAGCTTTCTGAGAAACTGTTTAGTGTTCTGTTAATTCATCTCACAGAATTACAGCTGTACCCTCAAGAAGCCGCTCGGTAAGCCTGTTTTTCTGGAATTCGCAAAGTGATATTTGGAAGCTCATAGAGGGCTATGGTGAAAAAGGAAATATCCTCAGAGAAAAAGTGGAAAGAAGCTTTCTGAGAAACTGCTTTGTGATTTATGATTTCCACTCACAGAGTTACATGTGTATTTCCTGGATCACTTTGCTATCCTTATTTCTGTGGAATCTGAGAACAGATATTTCGGATCCCTTGGAAGGCTACAGGAGCAAAGGAAATATCCTCCGATAACAAAGAGAAAGAAGCTTTCGGAGAAACTTCTTTGTATTCTGTGAAATCATCTCACAGAGTTACAGCTTTCCCCTCAAGAAGCCTTTGGCTAAGACAGTTGTTGTGGAATTTGCAAAGGGATATTTGGAAGCCTATAAAGGGCTATGGTGAAGAAGGAAATATCCTCCCACGAAATCTGGAAAGAAGCTTTCTGAGAAACTGCTTAATGTTCTGTTAATTCATCTCACAGAGTTACAGCTTTCCCCTCAAGGAGGCGCTCGCTAAGCCTGTTCTTGTGGAATTGGCAAAGTGATATTGGGAAGCCCTTAGAGGGCTATGCTGAAAAAGAAATTATCCTCAGAGATAAACTGGAAGAAGCTTTCAGAGAAACTGCTTTGTCATGTGTGACTTCCACTCTCGGAGTTACATCTGTATTTCGTGGATCTCTTTGCTAGCCTTATTTCTGTGGAATCTGAGAACAGATATTTCGGATCCCTTTGAAGAGTAGAGGGCCAAAGGAAATATCCTCCGATAACAAAGAGAAAGAAGCTTTGTGAGAAACTTCTTTGTGTTCTGTGAAATCATCTCACAAAGTTACAGATTTTCCCTCAGGAAGCTTTTCGCTAAGAGAGTTCCTGTGGAATTTTCAGAGGGATATTTTGCGCCTCCATAGAGGGCTATGGTGAAAAAGGAAATATCCTCCGATGAAATCTGAAAGAAGCTTTCTGAGAAACTGCTTAGTGTCTCTGTTAATTCATCTCACAGTGTTACAGCTTTCTTCCCCTCAAGAAGCTGCCTGCTGTTTCTGTTCTTGTGACTGGCAAAGTGATATTTGGAAACCTATGAGGGCTGGTGGTGAAAAGAAGAAAATATCCTCAGAGATAAAGTGCGAAGAAGCTTATGAAACTGCTGTGTCATGTGTGACTTCAATTCAGAGTTACATCTGTATTTCTGATCTCTTTGCTAGCTTTACTTATGGAAACTGAGAACAGATATTTAGATCCCTTTGAAGACTGTAGGGCCAAAGGAAATATCCTCCGATAACAAAGAGAAAGAAGCTTTCTGAGAAACTTCTTTGTGTTCTGTGAAATCATCTCACAGAGTTACAGCTTTCCCTTAAAGAAGCCTTTCGCTAAGACAGTTCTTGTGGAATTTCAAAGGGATATTTGGAAGTCCATAGAGGGCTATGGTGAAAAAGGAAATATCGTCAGATGAAATCTGGTAAGAAGCTTTCGGAGAAACTACTTAGTGTTCTGTTAATTCATCTCGCAGACATACAGCTTTCCCCTCAAGAAGCCGCTTGCTAAGCCTGTTCTTGTGGAATTGGCAAAGTGATATTAGGAAGCCCATAGAGGGCTATGTTGAAAAACAAAATATCCTCAGAGATAAACTGGAAAGAAGCTTTCTGAGAGACTGCTTTGTGATGTGTGAGTTCCACTCACAGAGTTACATCTGTATTTCGTGTCTCTCTTTGCTAGTCTTATTTCTGTGGAATCTGAGAACAGATATTTCGGATCCCTTTGAAGACTCTAGGGCCAAAGGAAATATCCGCCGATAACAAAGAGAAAAGAGCTTTCTGAGAAATTTCTTTGTGTTCTGTGAAATCATCTCAGAGAGATACAGCTTTCCCCTCAAGAATCCTTTCGCTAAGACAGTTCTTGTGGAATTTGCCAAGGGATATATGGAAGCCCTTAGAGGGCTATGGTGAAAAAGGAAATGCCGTCAGATGAAATCTGGAAAGAAGCTTTCTGAGAAACTCTTTAGTGGTCTGTTAATTCATCTCACAGAGTTACAGCTGTCCCCTCAAGAAGCCGCTCGGTAAGCCTATTTTTCTGGAATAAGCAAAGTGATATTTGGAAGCCCATAGAGGGCTATGGTGAAAAAGAAATTATCCTCAGAGACAAACTGGAAGAAGCTTTCTGAGAAACTGCTTTGTCATGTGTGACTTCCACTCTCAGAGTTACATCTGAAAATCGTGGATCTCTTTGCTAGCCTTATTTCTGTGGAATCAGAGAACAGATATTACGGTTCCCTTTGAAGAGTATACGGCCAAAGGAAATATCCTCCGATAACAAAGAGAAAGAAGCTTTGTGAGAAACTTCGTTGTGTTCTGTGAAATCGTCTCACAGAGTTACGGCTTTCCCCTCAAGAAGCCTTTCGCTAAGAGAGTTCCTGTGGAATTTTCAGAGGGATATTTGGAAGCCCATAGAGGGCTATGGTGAAAAAGGAAATATCCTCAGATGAAATCTGGAAAGAAGCTTTCTCAGAAACTGCTTAGTGTTCTGTTAATTCATCTCACAGAGTTACAGCTTTTCCCTGAAGAAGCCGCTCGCTAAGCCTGTTCTTGTGGAATTGGCAAAGTGATATTTGGAAGCCCATAGAGGGCTATGGTTGTAAAGAAAGTATCCTCAGAGATAAAGTAGAAAGAAGTTTTCGAGAAACTGCTTTGTGATGTGTGACTTCCACTCACAAAGTTACATCTGTATTTCGTGGATCTCTTTGCTAACTTTATTTCTGTGGAAACTGAGAACAGATATTTCGGATCCCTTTGAAGACTATAGGGCCAAAGGAAATATCCTCCGATAACAAAGAGAAGGAAGCTTTCTGAGAAACTTCTTTGTGTTCTGTCAAATCATCTCACAGAGTTACAGGTTTCCTCTCCAGAAGACTTTCTCTAAGACAGTTCCTGTGGAATTTTTAAAGGGATATTTGGAAGCCACTAGAGGGCTATGATGAAAAAGGAAATATCCTCAGATGAAATCTGGAAAGAAGCTTTATGAGACACTGCTTAGAGTTCTGTTAAATCATCTACAGTGTTACAGCTTTCTCCTGAAGAAGCCTCTCGCTAAGCCTGTTCTTGTGGAATTCGCAAAGTGATATTTGGAAGCCCATAGAGGGCTATGGTGAAAAAGAAAATATCCTCAGAGAAAAACTGGAAAGAAGCTTTGGGAGAAACTGCTTTGTCATATGTGACTTCCACTCACAGAGTTACATCTGTATTTCGTGGATCTTTCTGCTAGCCTTATTTCTGTGCAATCTGAGAAAAGATATTCCGGATCCCTTTGAAGACTACAGGGCCAAAGGAAATATCCTCCGATAACAAAGAGAAAGGAGCTTTCT
>NW_022161626.1:0-12869 GCF_008728515.1 Papio anubis
TATAATTAGTATAATCTTGATTACGAATTTCTTTCTGAACCCACGTGTGTGTGTGTGTCCCTCATATAATTTTATTTCAATGGTATCCTAGAAGGATTGTGGCAAATTGTTTTACACTTACAACAACCTCTTCTAAAAGCAAACAAAAGCAAATGTTCACTGGTAAAATTTCACCGTTTTTTTTTTTTTTTTTTGGTTTACATGTCAGTCTTCCCCACTAAAATGTGACTTCACCCATGGTAAGATTATTTATAATTCAGATCTTTTCTCTACTATTCTGCACAGTGCATCAGTAGTGGCCAAGAAGTATTTCTTGAATAAAAGCATGAACTCTAGCTACCAATTTTAAGTGCTTTGTAAAATGTAAAACACCAAGAAACAATAAATTCATTGGTTCAAAAACTTTGTATTTAATACCTTCTGTATGCGAAATGCTGTGTTTATACTCTATCCCAACTACTACGCCACCACACACTTCATTTTTCTCCCATACTTTTTTCAAAACAAGCAATTTATACATTTTTCTCCTACTATTTTACTGAACAAATAGTAAATACATTTTTTTTTTCTGGACAACACTTTAATTAAATGGTAATATGTTGTTGGTTGTGCCAGATTTTAGTTAAATATTCCTTGTGATCTTCAGATTTTTTTTCAGCTATTTAAAATATACGCAAAAGGTCGGCAAAGCCTGAGTCCTGTGCAGGCGCCGGGGGCTCTGGTTCCTGGATCTCCGTGTACCGCACCACCAGCTTCCGGGGCGGCATGGGGTCCGGGGGCCTGGCCTCAGGGATGGCCGGGGGTCTGGCAGGAATGGGAGGCATCCAGAACGAGAAGGAGACCATGCAAAGCCTGAACGACCGCCTGGCCTCTTACCTGGACAGAGTGAGGAGCCTGGAGACCGAGAACTGGAGGCTGGAGAGCAAAATCCGGGAGCACTTGGAGAAGAAGGGACCCCAGGGCAGAGACTGGAGCCATTACTTTAAGATCATGGAGGACCTGAGGGCTCAGATCTTCGCAAATACTGTGGACAATGCCCGCATCGTTCTGCAGATTGACAATGCCCCTCTTGCTGCTGATGACTTTAGAGTCAAGTATGAGACAGAGCTGGCCATGTGCCAGTCTGTGGAGAACGACATCCATGGGCTCTGCAAGGTCATTGATGACACCAATGTCACTCGACTGCAGCTGGAGACAGAGATCGAGGCTCTCAAGGAGGAGCTGCTCTTCATGAAGAAGAACCATGAGGAGGAAGTAAAAGGCCTACAAGCCCAGATTGCCAGCTCTGGGTTGACCGTGGAGGTAGATGCCCCCAAATCTCAGGACCTCGCCAAGATCATGGCAGACATCCGGGCCCAATATGACGAGCTGACTCGGAAGAACCGAGAGGAGCTAGACAAGTACTGGTCTCAGCAGATTGAGGAGAGCACCACAGTGGTCACCACACAGTCTGCGGAGGTTGGAGCTCTGAAACGATGCTCACAGAGCTGAGACATACAGTCCAGTCATTGGAGATCGACCTGGACTCCATGAGAAATCTGAAGGCCAGCTTGGAGAACAGCCTGAGGGAGGTGGAGGCCCGCTATGCCCTACAGATGGAGCAGCTCAATGGGATCCTGCTGCACCTGGAGTCAGAGCTGGCACAGACCCGGGCAGAGGGACAGCGACAGGCCCAGGAGTATGAGGCCCTGCTGAACATCAAGGTCAAGCTGGAAGCTGAGATCGCCACCTACCGCCGCCTGCTGGAAGATGGCGAGGAATTCAATCTTGGTGATGCCTTGGACAGCAGCAACTCCATGCAAACCATCCAAAAGACCACCACCCGCCGGATAGTGGATGGCAAAGTGGTGTCTGAGACCAACGACGCCAAAGTTCTGAGGCATTAAGCCAGCAGAAGCAGGATACCCTTTGGGGAGCAGGAGGCCAATAAAAAGTTCAGAGTTAAAAAATAAATAAATAAATAAAATAAAATAGACGCAAAATAGAAGTTTCAATAATGTATAATCTCATAGGATTAAATATAATTTGGAGTTATTTTTCTTTATTAATATGATCTGCTTATTGGCCATAGAATTACATTTAATAAAACAAAATTAAAATCATTATTTGACTTCATCACACTTATTCGTGATTACCTTGTTAGACCACATTTCTTCATTATTTGAGGCATTGTCATATCATCTCTTCAAATGAAGCGTTAGATTTTTTAAAGGGTTCTAAAGTATTTGTGTTCTTTCTAATTTTTCCAAAAGTAAGATAGTTCTTTAGTTGCACGGATTAGTTTTTCCTAAACAATAAAACTTACTCTTTTATTTTGGTACTTCTACAAATTTAAATCTGATATGTATGCCCAACCGAACATTGGAAAATATGATCTAAGTTACATGAAAATTAGAAGCATAATTGCAGAAATCCGTACAAAGGTACAAAAGATACTCTTTTTGACAAATGGCCTTATAGTGTTTGGGGAGTGGGTCTACATTCTTATGCTTCCAATTTTCTAAAGTGTTTTTTAATTTTATTTTTAAAGTATTTTTTATGTAAAGGGAAATTAATTGCTTTTTTTTTTTTTTTTTTTTTTTTGAGATGGAGTTTCACTCTTTATTGCCCAGGCTGGAGTGCAGTGGCGTGATCTCAGCTCACTGCAACTTCTGCCTCCCAGATTCAAGTGATTCTCCTGTCTCAGCCTCCTGAGGAGCTGGGACTACAGTCACCCGCCACCACACCTGGCTAATTTTTGTATTTTTAGTAGAGATGGGGTTTCACCATGTTGGCCATTCTGTTCTCGAACTCCTGACCCCCGGTGATCTGCCCGCCTCAGCTTCCCAAAGTGTTGGGATTACAGGCATGAGCTACTGCACCCGGCCAAAACTGCATATTTTAAGCACTTTATAAAAACCCACATTCTATCTTCTCTTATTTATTTTAGCATTTCCATTTAGTGATTGCTGTGAGAAATAGGGAAAACCGGTCTTTGGAGTTATGCATTGGCACCATCAGTATCAACGTCCAGCATGTCAATGATGAGAGTCCTGTTCTTGCGTAAGCAATGAGTAATCTAAATATTTAATTGATAAGATTAAGCCACAGAAATTTTTCTTATAGCAGGATAAAGACCAGTGTTTGGCTATTGTTTCCACTGTTAATTTTTTTTTAAATGTTTTAAATGATCTAGAAAGTAAACCTCGATGAGTTGTATTTTATTGTTCTTTTTACATGCACTGGAAGCCAACTCATTGATATTTTGCTCTTGAAACTACAGAAGAGAATCAGTATTTTTTTGGTGGAATAATCCAAAGCTTCATATTTTTCTGGTATTTATTTTTAATAATAAAAATATTATAGAAAATGTACATTGATATGTTCATATTGCAAAGTCAATGTAGGTATTCAAGAGAATTTGTGCAATAAGCACTTGCTGATATGGACATATGCCCAAACACAAAGATAATGAAAATCATTGCAAAAACATTTGTAGTATTTCGTAATCTGGAATAAAGTACAATTTACCAATCAGTAGAAGGACTTGAAAAATGATACAGGTAAAAGAAACTTTTAGGTTCTTTTCATAAAATGTAAACATTCTCTAATAGATTTAATAATGTAAAATGAAAAAACATTAAGAAGGCCAGACCTGAAACTGTTACGTGATACATATTATATGAAATTTAAAATATTTGCTGTGTAACATAGATGAAGAGACATTTGTTTATAGTGATTGATAAAAAACATCATTTGGTCCCACAGATCTGTACCAGATGCACCTATAAATATTTATGAAAATCTCTCTGTTGGAACAAAGCTGGTCACGTTGACAGCGACTGATCGAGACATAGGGGACTCAGTACATTATGAGCTTATAGGGACACAAACAGAATTTTCTATAAATGAAGGTAAATAATAATTTTATGGAGAATGATTTTATAAAATATATTAAACAGTGTTTTTTAACTAGTGAAAAATAAACCTGATTATCATTCTATTAAGATAAAACAATCTTTAAAATATTTAGCAGCATATTTAGCATATTTTCATGAGGTAGAAATGATTATTTCTTCCTTCTCAGAAGTATGGAAATGGTTGGTATAATCTGGCTGCTACAGGAAGCTCCCAAACAATTCAAACTCACAATAGCATTCCCTGGGATTTTATTGTATGATTATTTGTTTTCTTGAGGACTAAGTTTTCCTATGGAAACCAGAGCAGTCGTAAACATAAAATGAATATTTATTATATATCATATATATAATAACTTTGCATACATAATAACCCCTTTGGGTTTTTACTTTCCTAATTCTCACATAACATGATGCCTGGGAAATATTTTAATTTATCCAAGCTCATGCAGCCAATTTCTGTGGCAGAATCTGCACTTAAATTCAATCTGCTGGATTTTGACGTTTGTAACTCTAACTACCTTCCACATGGCCAAAAGTTTGGAGTTTCTAGCCCTAACGACATAAATATAAAACAAGAAGAGGAAGAAAAGAAAGATGTCTTCTCTTTTTAAGAAGTGATGTACATTTTCACACATGAAAAGAGCTGGGTTAAACACAAACCATCTATCATATCAGCCAAAAGAGCTCCTGGTAGAGAGCCAGAATCTGAGAGGGACAGGGAAGATGACTTGTGGAGAGAAGGTTCGGTGTGTCACAAGTTAAGGGGGGAATATATATATATATATATATATCACACACACACACACACACATATATAAAGAAAGAGAGAGAAGGGTGCCAGAACTGGCAGTGAAAAGGGGATGGTAGCAGAGATGGGTGATTAATTACATACCAAGGAATTGATAAAAAACTAAAGATAAATGAGGGATGGTTGCTCTGGTCAGAGATGTGAGTAACAATTGTAGAAAATGAGAAAACTGTAATGAACCCTGTGGGGATAAATTATAATTGAAGGTATCAGAATGAACTTATATTTTTCCATATATATATATATATATATATATATTTGTACATGTATATGTGTGCATGTGTGTGTGGTTAACATTGATGTAACTGTGTACATATATGCAGAGACACACAAACATAAATGCATACATTTTTGTATCCCTACTTAAGGAGTGAAAGAACTTAGGAGCATAATATCAGAATGGCCACAAGTACAGCTATTACTCAGATAATGTGTTCTAAATACCATTTTTCCCCATAGAAGCTTTTTAGAGTAATGGCTCTTTTTGAGGCCACAGTAGTTAAAGTATAAAATGAGCAAGAAAGCAAGAACATGCTCAAATAATGATGAAGGTATGTCAAAAACAAAAATGCCAGAAATCAGCTTGAATTGTTCCCCCTTCCCAATTCTAGAGCAATCTGAACATCATAATAAATAATACAGTTTATAAATCATAAAATGAGACTCCATGAGTCCATTGGATGTAAATACAAAGATAAATGGACAGTTTGATGAAAAACAAGGTGCTTACATAGTTTCAAAATATCTCTTCAAATTATGATTATGATTGTTATTATTTGAGACAGAGTCTCACTGTGTCACCCAGGCTGGAGTTCAGTGGCATGATCTCAGCACTGCAACCTCTGGCTCCCAGGTTCTAGGTATTCTCCTACCGCAGCCTCCCAAGTAGCTGGGACTAAAGGTGCCCACCACCATGCCCAGCTAATTTATTTATTTATTTATTTATTTGTATTTTTAGTTGAGACAGGATTTCACCGTGCTGCCCAGGCTAGTCTTGAACTCCTGACCTTGTGATACACTCTCATTGGCCTCCCACAGTGCTGGGATTACAGGCGTGAGTCACTGCACCCAGCCCACAAAATACTTACCATTTGCAAAGGGCAAAATAGCAACTTTGGAGTAGAGAAAACTGGCAGACACTGAGTCAAGTAATTAAAATGGACTTCATCAGTAATGAGACAAACTGATAACATTCAATAAGAATACAGTGTAATTTCTATGATATTTAATCAAAAGTTACATAACCTGAATCTAATCATGAGCTCACATTAGGCAAACCCAACTTGAAAGACGTTCTCCAAAATTACTAGTCTGTAATCTTCAAAAAGTTCAAAGTCATGAAACTCAAGGGAAGATTGAAGACCTTTTCCATACTGAAGGAGACTAAAGACACATGACAACATGCGATTTGGAATTGGATCTTTTGCTACAAAATATGTTGAGACATATACTGAAATTTAAGTGGAGGTCTTGGTGTTAGATGTATTGATGTTAACTTTCCGATTTTGATGTACCATGGCTGTTTGAAGAATACCCTTGCTTTTAGGAAATGTATATTGAGGCATCAGGTCAGGTACTTATTCTCAAATTGTTCTGAAAAAAACAAAACTCTTACATGAACTTGTAATTATTTTTAAAATTTAATAATTATAGTAAAATAGAAATGAAAGAGAAAAGAATGATAGCTATAGAAGATAGGCAGAGAAGAGCCAACACTTTAAATCATGTTCTAAAAATTCCTGAAGAAGCAAACCTCTGGCAAATACTCAGAGGTATCATCCAAAAAAAATTCCTAAAATAAAAGATTTGAAAAGGCAACAAAGTTCTTGGAAAAACTAATCCATAATGGCTGAATCTGAGCCAGATTTTAATAAACTATTAGATGTTAATTTTTTAGAAAAGTATTTGGCCCTTTAGGCAAAAAGAGTAGGTCATTACAAGGGAGTAATATTAATAAATTGTTAAAAGACTTTTCTATAAGTTAACAGAGTGACATATTTAGGAAACCTGAGAGGACACAAAATGTGATTTAACAAGTTTACATTCAGCAAAATGACCTCATATATAAAAGACAGCATATAAATATTTGAGAACATGGGAAACAATATCTCCTATTAGTTCTTCCTGATGTATCCACTGGAGAATGCATTCTAGACAACCAAAATACCTAGAGAGGTAAGAATGTAAGAAATGAGAATGAACATAAATTATATTTTTACCTCTAGATTAAAAATCAAGGTTATAAAGGAGAGAGCACATTTCACATAAGGGTTACACGCTCTGCAAACATAGATGAGATAAAATTATTTAAAAAGTAATTCCCAATGAAAACTTATGTTTTTCTTTTTGTTGATTTCTGTTGTTTTTCTCGTTGCCTACTGTCCCCCACTCCACCTAAACCCTCTTCACCACCCCTACTCCACCTCAGTCGTCTCTGCCTAGATTTCCTGTACTCATTTTTCAACACTCAGCCTAGCCTGCACTCTGCGCTTCCTACCCCACCCACCATGACCCTCCCATGAAATATGTTCCGAAATGCACAGTTAAGAAGGCTTCTCTCTTTCCCTGTCACTTATACAACCACCATTCCTTACAGATCCACAGTTGTGACTAGCGTGGATTTCATCAGATCAATGACTGACCTTTATTTTATCCTTAGAACTAACCATGCCACTATTTTTAATTCATAACTTATTCATTTTATGAGTAATGAAAAAAATTGCATCTGCCTGCCTTTTAGATTCAGGAGAAGTCACACTTGCATATCCTTTGGATTGTGAAGACATAGCCACCCCAAAGTCTTGGGTATTATATTTTAGAGCTTATGACAATGAACGAATACATTCAACAACTGGGACAGTCACAGTGTTTCTACAAGATGTAAATGACAATCCACCTCAATGCTCACAGGATATTTACATGTAAGTTATGATAGCAATTTTTGGTCTTCAGATTTTGGCACAGAGAAAGCAGGAGAAAAACAAGTGGATAAGCATCGTACCATCCCTGGAATGAAGCCGAAGCCTTTCATTCTTTTCTTTATTTTCAGACACTGTGAAGCTTCTCTTTCCATTTCCTCCCTGGTACAAGTGGATCTGCTTTATTAATTATTTGAAAAGTATAAAAATTAAAGCTAGAAAGCCAAAGGATTATTTTGTTTAGTTTCATGCTTTCAGGGAGTTAAAAGATCTATTATATGAGAAATCATGTATTTGTATAAATGCAAGGTTATAGTTTGTTTTATATTTTACTGACATTAATGATAACTCTAAAGCCACATACAAACTTACTTTGTTCTAGCTTTTAAACTACGTAGAAATTTAAAATGCAAGTATGATATGTTATTTCTATTATTAAAATGGAGTTAATTTACTCACAAAGATTACACAGTTAATAAATAGTGGGCTGGATCCTGAAACCTCGATTTTCTGATCCTTAGTGTATTGCTCTCTACAGAATACAAGAGGTCTTTTTGACTAGAATTCAAAAAGACTTAACTTAGTCTAGGAGTAATCTGGTAACATATCTCATTCCAACAGTGTGCGATTACAGAATTAATGATAGATCACATGATAATCTGTTAATAATTAATGATCACCAATGATGATCAATTAAGTAATATTGATATTATACTATCATATATCATATAGAAAATTTGAGGAAAACCATAGTAATCTGTGCTTCCAGCAACAAAAGACTATCTAGAGGGACCTAATATAAATTCTATGCAGTAGAATTCTGATAGTCCTGCAAGTTCAACAATAAAAGCTCCGGCTTACTTAAAATGTTCACTTTCATAGCAGAAATGATATTTTATAATACATTATAAAAGGTTTTTGGTGGTCTGCCCTTGAATTACTTTCTCCCACTGAAAACAATATTTTATGAATACAAATGCAGGGATATATTTGATCACTTTATAAGAAAAATGACCAAAATACACATACAAAAATGGTGCCATTGCTCCATTATACTCAAAAATCAGCTTTTAGGGGGATATCACCACCGACCCCACAGAAATACAAACTACCATCAGAGAATACTACAAACACCTCTACGCAAATAAACTAGAAAATCGAGAAGAAATGGATAATTTCCTGGACACTTACACTCTTCCAAGACTAAACCAGGAAGAAGCTGAATCCCTGAATAGACCAATAGCAGGCTCTGAAATTGAGGCAATAATTAATAGCCTACCAACAAAAAAGTCCAGGACCAGATGGATTCACAGCTGAATTCTACCAGAGGTACAAGGAGGAGCTGGTACCATTCCTTCTGAAACTATTCCAATCAATAGAAAAGAGAATCCTCTATCATTTATAGAGGCCAACATCATCCTGATACCAAGCCTGGCAGAGACACAACAAAAAAGAGAATTTTAGACCAATATCCCTGATGAACATCGATGCAAAAATCCTCAATAAAATACTGGCAAACCCGGATTCAGCAGCACATCAAAAGCTTATCCATCATGATCAAGTGGAAGCTTCATCCTGGGATGCAAGGCTACAGTTCAACATCGCCAAATCAATAAAGCGTAATCCAGCATATAAACAGAACCAAAGACAAAAAGCCACATGATTATCTCAATAGATTAAGAAAAGGCCTTTGACAAAATTCGAAAGCAGCCCTTCTAATAAAACTCTCAATAAATTAGGGTATTGATGGAATGTATCTCAAAATCATAAAGCTATTTATGACAAACCCACAGCCAATATAATACTGAATGGGCAAAAACTGGAAAAAATTCCCTTTGAAAACTGGCACAAGACGAGGGATGCCACTCTCTCACCACTCTATTCAACATAGTGTTGGAAGTTCTGGCTAGAACCCAATCAGGCAAGAGAAAGAAATCAAAGGGTATTCAGTTAGGAAAGGAAAGAAGTCAAATTGTTCCTCTTTGCAGATGACATGATTGTTATGTTAGAAAACCCCATTGTCTCAGCCAAGAAAATCTCCTTAGCTGATGCATAGCTTCAGCAAAGCCTCAGGATCTAAAATTAATGTGCAAACATCACAAGCATTCTTATACACCAGTAACAGACAAACAAGAGAGAGCCAAATCATGAATGAACTTCCATTCACAATTGCTTCAAAGAGAATAAAATACCTAGAATCCAACTTACAAGGGATGTAAGGACCTCTTCAAGGAGAACTACAAACCACTGCTCAGTGAAATAAAAGAGGACATAAACAAATGGAAGAACATACCATACTCATGGAGAGGAAGAATCAATATCATGAAAATGGCCATACTGCTTAAGGTAATTTATAGATTCAATGCCATCCCATAAAGCTACCAATGAGTTTCTTCCACAGAATTGGAAAAACTGCTTTAAAAGAGTTCATATGGAACCAAAAAAGAGCCTGCATCTCAAGACAATCCCTAAGTCAAAGAACAAAGCTGGAGGCATCAGCTACCTGACTTCAAACTATACTACAAGGCTACAGTAACCAAAACAGCATGGTACTGGTACCAAAACAGAGATATAGACCAATGGAACAGAACAGAGTCCTCCAGAAATAATACCACACATCTACAACCATCTGATCTTTTGATAAACCTGAGAACAAGAAATGGGGAAAAGGATTCCCTATTTGTAAATGGTGCTGGGATAATTGGCTAGCCATAAGTAGAAAGCTGAAACTGGATCCTTTCCCTTACTCCTTATCTGAAAATTAATTCAAGATGGATTAGAGACCTAAATGTTAGACCTAATACCATAAAAACCCTAGAAAGAAAACCTAGGTAATGCCATTCAGACGGCATGGGCAAAGGACTTCATGTCTAAAACACCAAAAGCAACAGCAACAAAAGCCAACATTGACAAATGGGATCTAATTAAACTAAAGAGTTTCTGCACAGCAAAGAAACTACCATCAAATTGAACAGGCAACCTACAGAATGGGAGAAAATTTTTGCAATCTACTCATCAAAGGGCTATGTATCCAGAACCTACAAATAACTCAAAACAAATTTACAAGAAAAAAACAAACAACCCCATCAAAAGTGGGCAAAGGATATGAATAGAGCGTTTGCCAAAGAGGACATTCATACAGCCAACAGACACATGAAAAAAATGCTCATCATCACTGGCCATCAGAGAAATGCAAATCAAAACCACAATGAGATACCATCTCACACCAGTTAGAATGGCAATCACTAAAGTCAGGAAACAAGAGATGCTGGAGGATGTGGAGAAGCCAGGGCACTTTTAAGCTGTTGGTGGGATTATGAAGCTAGTTCAACCGTATGAAAGAAACGGTAAAGCGATTCCTCAAAAAGGATCTAGAACTAGAAATTACCATATGACCCAACCATCCCATTACTGGATATACCCAAAAGGATTATAAATCATGCTGCTATAAGACACTGCGCACACATATGTTCATTGTATTCACAATAGCAAAGACTTGGAATCAACCCAAATGTCATCAGTGACAGACTGGATTAAGAAAATGTGGCACATACACACCATGGAATACTATGCAGCCATAAAAAAGGATGAGTTTGTGTCCTTTGTAGGGACATGGATGCAGCTGGAAACCATCATTCTCAGCAAACTATCACAAGAACAGAAAACCAAACACGCGTATTTCTCCTCACTTAGGTGGGAACTGAACAATGAATCACCTGGACTCTGGAAGGGGAACATCACACACCGGGGCCTATCACGTGGAGGGGGCAGGAGGGAGGGATTGCATTGGGAGTTATACCTGAGGTAAATGATGAGTTGATGGGTGCTGACAAGTTGATGGGTGCAGCACACCCACATGGCACAAGTATACATATGTAACAAACCTGCACGTTATGCACATGTACCCTAGAACTTAAAGTATAAAAATAAAAAAAAATCAGCTTTTAGTTCATTTGTAAACTTTTTGTCAGAGATGTTCTGCTGAAAACCAAAAGGCCAAAGAACAAAGAAGAATTCTGTAGCCTCTCCAATAGTTGTTTGCTTTTCCTTTCTATTCCAGTTAGTAGTCTACAGATTCATGTTGGAGGGTGTTAGAATTTTTGTTTCTAAAACATTTTTCATGTTAACAAATTAGACCACTCACCTTTTATTCCTCTATTATTTTAATTGTAGTGTATTTTAAATGCTTAACATTAGATATTTTCTTTTAGAAAAGAGAAAAATATCATTATAATTTTGTGTACTAGTCAAGATACCAGTGATTGCTGTTTTAAAAAATAGCATACATATATATCACTGGCTAAACCCAATAAGTATTTCTTTGCCCCTTATGCAAAGAGTGGTGCAGGTTGGTGGGCTCTACTGTGTGGCACTCTGTGCTGTGACTCAGGGATCCTATACTACTCAATTGTTTGGCTTTGCAGTGTGTTGCCTTGTGCTCCCAACTACATGAAGAGAAGTGAGAAAGCATGTAGAAGGTACCCCCAAATTTTAATCATCATACTGAGAACTGATATAATGCATTTCCACTTGCATTTCATTTGCTAGCACATCCCACATAGCCTACTGCAGTAGCTATAGGGAAACTGGGATATATAGAGGGACATAGGAATATTGATAAGAATAAACAGTCCCTGCTAGCTATCAAATTTAATAGTCAATAGCTCTGTTTTCTTATTTTTAAATGGGAGACAAGTATATATTATCTGTAAAGAAAAAGCATGGGACATTTAATTTCAAGAGATCACATAGAGATCTAGGATTTATAAATATAAAATTATGAATCTGAGATACTCATTTCCATTTTGTTCAATGATAATATGTGTGCATAATACTAAAGTTGCTGCTTATTCATCTAGCATAATAGCAATTCAATTCCCTTAGCCTCAGCAAGGATGCCAAATAATTTCTTATCTTACACAATTTTTCATCAATGTTGTACTTTTCTTATTGGCAGAAGTGATTATTTAAAATATCACATTTTTAAACATCTATTAAATATTATCATCTGCATAAATCTAGATTAACATGTTATACCACATTTTTCTCATATTCTACTCATTTCAGAATTGAATGTCCTGAAAACATCCCAGTTGAAACTCTTTTAGTCTCTCTAACTTGTACAGATAAGGATGGAAGTGCTCCCAATAACAATATAACATATCATTTGATTATGGATGCCTTTTCAAATGGAACATTTACCCTCACAAACAATGAACTGAGAGTGAGTATTTTTAAGTTGCT
>NW_022161627.1:0-12869 GCF_008728515.1 Papio anubis
AGAAAGAAAGAAAAGAAAGAAAGAAAGAAAGAAAAAAAGAAAGAAAGAAAGAAAGAAAGAAAGAAAGAAAGAAAGAAAGAAAGAAAGAAAGAAAGAAAGAAAGAAAGAAAGAAAGAAAGAAGGAAGGAAAGAAGGAAAGAAAGAAAGAAAGAAAGAAAGAAAGAAAGAAAGAAAGAAAGAAAGAAAGAAAGAAGGAAAGAAGGAAAGAAGGAAAGAAAGGAAGGAAGGAAGGAAGGAAGGGAAGGAAGGAAGGAAGGAAGAAAGAAAGGAAAAGAAAGAGAGAGAAAGAGAAAGAGAGAGAGAAAGAAAGAAAGGGAAAAAGAAAGAAAGAAAGAGAGAGGAAGAAAGAAAGAAAGAAAAAGAAAGAAAGAAAGAGAAAGAAGGAAAGAAAAGAGAGGAAGGAGGAAGGGAGGGACGGAGGGAAGGAAGGAAGGAAGGAACGAAGGAAGGAAGGAAATGAATGCTGGGTACAAAACACAGCACATAGTAGGTGATCATTAAATGACCCTATCATTTTGTTGGTATTAAGAAGTCTAATGGAGAAGGCTGACAAGTTTAAGGACAGTAACAGGATGAAGCAGTCAGGGGAAGTGCCAGGGCCTGAGGGCAGCAAGCCTGTATCTTTGTCATATGCACCAAGCAGTGGGAACAGCAACCAGATCCACCCCCCATATCAGTTATCCCAGAGCAGGCACAGAGTAGATATGCGATGTGGGCCTGGGGGAGCGAGGAAGAAAATCCCGGAGCCTGATCCCAGGGCCTCAGACTTGTCGGTGGCTGTATCAGCTGTTGCTGTATGACTTTGAGGTCATTTATAGCTGCTTAAAGCAATAAGACTATCATTGTTCACATTTCTCTTGGCCAGCTGGGAGGTTCTTCTGGTCTCAGCTGGGGTCACTCATGCGTTTATGGTCAGTTGAGGGTTGGCTCCACAGTTCTGCTGTCTTGACTGGGCTCTCTCATGTGTCTGAGTATTGGGTGACAGGATGTCCCCAGCTAAGACAACTGAGCTCTGCGCCAGTGGTCTCTCGTCCACTGCAGGCTGGCCTGAGCTTGTCCATACAGCAACCGGGCAGAATAATGAGAGAGAGAGCACAAATGTGTGCAAGACTTCTTTGAGGCCTAGGCTTGCACCTAGCACACGGCTTCTCCCGCACGTTCTACTGCCCAAAGCCAGCCCAGGATCCAGGGATAGGGAACTAGACTCTCCACTCTGGGGATACAAAGAGAGGTGAGAATTACTGCCATTTTTGCAATAGTCTCCCACCGTGATGGTTAAGAACATGAGCTGGACTCTAATTCCGACTCGCTAACCGCTTGCTGGGAGAGCTTGGGCAACGTCTTCTCTTCTCTGAGTCAGTTTCCTCATCTACAACATGGTCAGAGCAATTCCACCTCCCCAAGAGTCCTGTGACAATTCAGAGAAATCAGGCATTGAAAGTGCCTAGCACGGTGCCCGGGCCTGGTGGGTAACAGCACATGTGGGTTCCCTCCCTTTTCCCCAGGAAACTGGGCTGCGGATGACGATCTGATGTTCACACTTTGCAGGAAAGGGCTGGGGTCCCGGTTGGGGGTCTGTTGCACCCCCACTCCCTCCCCACCTTTCATCTTGCCCCCTCTGGAGCCCTCCTGCTGGGGCCTCACAGCACCCGGGGTCTTAAGGATAGTTAAGTAGCAAACTATGTGTTCATAATAAAATTTGCCGGCTTCTCACAGACATCCAATTTGCTTACCATCCAAAGAGAAGGATTGGGTGCCTGCTTCCGAAATTGTTTTAATCTCTGCCACAGAATGCTTCTGGCAGGGTTTTTCAACTGGAAAATAGGAAATGAGTTAGAAACAATGGAGGAATGTGAATAATCTCACTTAAGATGTTTGATCTTGAGATGAGATGAAGTTGAAATCGATTTCCCGGTTCACAGCCAGACAGTGGTGGGCGGGAGGGGAGAGGGCTGGGGGAGATGGGACATCAGGCCTGTCTGGGCTCCAGCTCTGGCCAGGACAAGGACCCCCCCAGCTTCTGCAAAACTCTGACAAACTGCACGGTGAGTGAGAGGCAGCCCTAGCCCCGTCACCCCAAAGGCAGGCATGACCGAAGCTCTTTGGTTTTTCCAAGCCTATGTTAATGATTGACAGACCAGCCCACACTTCTGTTTAACAGATATTTACTGTGTGCCTGCTATGTGCCATGGCCTGTCCTCCGGGAACTCACAGGAGGTGACTGTGAACAGGATGGAGAGTGAGGAGCTAATGTTTATGGAGGACCGTCTATGTCCAGGGATGGATTAAGAAGGCTGCATTCATGATGTTACACAGAACCCGGGAGTCAGGGATTCCTGTGCCCTCTTTTCAGATGGGGAAATGGCCTCAGAGATACGCATGTCTGACTCTTCGGAGGACAGGATCCAGATGTGACTGTAGAGTTTGTGTGCTTTTCATGGAACGGTATTCTGTCTAGGCAGGTGGCACAGGCAGAGGCCAGGCAGGAGGGTACAATAGGGAGAGCTCAGGGACCTGTGAGGAAGCACAGGTGGACTGGACCTTGGCAGCGCCAGGGCCTCTTCCCTGCTGCCCCCTGCCCAGCTCAACGTGGAGGAGTAGCCTGGCCTTAGGTCTGGGAAGGGACATGTTCTCAAAGCCCAGCCAGGCAGAGTGAGGGGCCACCCATACCCTGATCTTCACACAGACACACTCACACATCACCTGAACACACAGACCTAGACAGACACACACATTTATAAACACAGACACGCAACACATGCCATATGGACAAAGACAGCTAGACGCACGTGTGTGTGTGTGTGTGTGTGTGTGTACATGCACATGAGCGCATACACACATGCTCACACATGCTCTAAGAGGTCGTAGCCTCCTTGGGAGCAGCGACTATGTTTGTCTTGCTCACCACTCTGTCACCAGCACAGATCCTGGCTCACAACAGGGCCTCTCTAAATAATGATGAAGTTGGACTCAATTTCCACACGGAAACACAGACAGATGCACACGTGATTTGTGTGCATGGCGGCTGATGCTGTGAGGTGGTTTCGTCTCTGTAGCCCCCAGTGGGGGCTTCAGGGGACTTTCATGGGTGGAGGCAGAATCTGCCAAGATGGAACCTAGAGGGTGAGCTGGATCTGGAGGAGGTTCACGGCTTTCTGTCTCTGCTCCTGCAGCCTGGCTGGGCTTGGGGACCTAGCCCATCTGAAGGCCTCTGTCTAGCTTTCCTGCCATTAAGCCACCATAGAGTGACCCCAAACCTCCCCCCATAACAGCTTCCACCAGGGTCTGGCCTCTTGGGGTCCTGGGTTGGGGGTTTAATGCATTATTGATTTCCCCAAGAAGGGAAAGTGCCGCAGCCGTGGGTCCAGGTAGCTTATTTTGTGCGTCGATGACATTCAGGTACTAGTGAAAAATTATACCAATTATTAAATCAGCCATTATTACTTCAAAGTGCAATCAGTTGTCACAGCGGAGAGAGCTTGCACGGCGCGTTATTAGTCGGGCTGTGTGCACAGGGAAAGTGCTGAGAGGGGAGACTTTAACCAAAGGGCAAATGCATGAAATTTACTTAGAAATAGCGATTTATCACCCCTGGGTTTCCTACTGCTCAAATCCAGGCAGACACTTCACTGGCAGGAGACAGGCTCCGCAGCCGCCCCTGCCTCCTGCAGCTCCCGCCCTGACAGGAAATGAAAAATTGAGAAGTCGTTGTAACAGCTTAAAGATGCATTATCCTTTTTGATGTGCAATTTGAGCTTCATATCCAAAGGCAGATGAAATCACTGCACCCACGCCAGGCAGAGCGGAAAGAGCCACCTTTCCATGTGCTGGGAGGGGGCAGCGGTGGGGGTGCCTGCTGGCCTGGCCCCACCTGGCCCTGACTGCCTCTCTGAGCCCCGGGGACACCAGGAGGCCAGCACTGGGGTCAAGGAGACAGAGTGATCTCAGGCTGGAGTGGGAGGCAGGGAAGGAAGAAAAAGATGTAGCATGAAGAGAGAAAGACATAAAGAAACAGAGACATACAAATGCAAAGAGGGAGAAAGAAACAGAAGAGAGGGCGAAAGGGAACGAAATAGTGGGAAATAAAAACAGAAAGATGAGGCATTGTGAGCCACAGAGACAGAAAGTGGGAGGAGAAGGACAGAAAAGTAGATGGAAAATGCCCACCAGAAACCAAATGTGGGCAATGGCCACGCGCCTAGGAAAGATGTGTGTGCACATGTGAGTGTGTGGGTGCACACCCGTGTGCATGTGTGTGTGCATGGGTGTCAGTGGAGGAGAGCGTGCACATGTTCACAAGAGTACGTGTGCATGTGTGAGGGTGTTGTGTATCTGCACACAAGTGCATGGGTGTGAGTATATGTGAGGGTGAGGTGGGTCCTTCCCCTGTTGGGAGGCTCACCAGCCTTTGTTATTTTTCTTCCCTTAGATTGGAAGATTGATGAGGGCAGGGACCATGGCTGTATATAGTTCTCCCCACTGCTCCTCCAAGGCTTGACACAGTGCATGATTGGATGGATGTATGGATGGAGGCACGGACAGATAGGTGGATGGATGGATAATTGCTGTGCCTTGCACATGGCAGGGACACAACGACTATTGGATGAGTGTGTGAGTGTGTGTAAGTGTGAGTGGGTGAGATCGAAATCACAGCTGCTGGCAGGGGAGGACCACGTCAAGAACCTTTCAGCCCAGCCATGTGCAAGAGAAAGTAGATACTATATTTATCCATTGCTGTCTTTGATTTGTATCATTGTTATGACCCCACCTCCATTAGCCACACTGTGCAGTGAGGCCCCAGAACTGCCTTCGCCCCCACCATCCACCAGCTGTCCCCGTTCTTATGGCATCGTGCCTGGCATGGCCCACTCCCTGCAGGACATCGTTGGATCGTGGGCCACTGACAGCTAAGAATGAAGTGAAACCCTCACTCTAGCAGCCAATGGAGGGTCAGGGACACAGGTGGGTGACTCGGAAAGACCAAAGTAACTCTTACTTCCACGGCCCTGAGACCTTGAGCAAGTACTGTCATCTCGCTGAGCCTCTTTCTTTATTTGGCAGATGGGCCCCAGGGCTGTGAGAGGCACTGAGACTCTGTGTGGGCCCCGCACTGGGGAGAATGAGCCTGTCATGATGTCACAGAGTTTCAGCCAACCTTAGAGGGCCTGGTTGCAAGGTGGCCACTGCCCATAGGCACCCCAAAATGAACCCCTGTGTCTCCATATGCCAGGGGCCCACAGTTGAAGATCTGAGACCCATTCACCCGACGGGCTGCCTTGTGGCCTTAAAACCAACCCTGCTGTTTGAGGGTGGTACAGGCAGGGCTCACAGGAGAGCGTCAAGGGGATGACACATACGAGTCCCCACTTTGCACACATGCCTAAGAAAGCTAGGTGGGGTATCTCAGAGGGAGAGGGAGAGGCGAGGAGCACTGGGGCTGGGCAGACAGGTCCACCTCCATCACCTGAATGGTAGCCCCAAGAGCACACCGGCCCTGTCCATCTTGCCGTCACTCAAGTTAGCTGAGCGCATACATCATTTGTCACTTTCAAGTTGAGTGACCTTGGCAAAGCACTTCACCTCTCTGATCCTTCACTTTGTTGTTAGCAAAAGGGTTCCCACTGCATGGGCCACTGAGGCCTGGCCGAGTGAGGCTTGTGCGGTCACCTACGGGTGGGAAGGAATATTTAATATTATTCACAAAAAAAGGAAAGAAAAGAAGGATATATGGAAGGGTAAGTATCTCTAGGTGATAGAATTAAGGATTTTTTAAATTTTCCTCTTGTTCTTCTATTTGTTAGGTCTTTACTGGCTTTATAACCAGGAGAACATAATACATTTACTTTACAATAAATAAGAAAGTCTTTCATAAAATTCCCAGGAGGGGGCCAGGCACAGTGGCTCACGCCTATAACCCCAGCACTTTGGGAGGCCAAGGTGGGCAGATCACCTGAGGTCAGGAGTTCAAGACCAGCCTGGCCAACATGGGGAAACCCCGTCTTTACTACAACTACAAAAAAATTAGCTGGGTATGGTGGTGGGCGCCTGTAGTTCCAGCTACTCAGGAGGCTGAGGCAGGAGAATTGCTTGAACCCAGGAGGCAGAGGTTGTGGTGAGCTGAGATCGTGCCATTGCACTCCAGCCTGGGCGACAAGAGCGAAACTCCATCTTAATAAAATAAAATAAAATAAAATAAAATAAAATAAAATAAAATAAAATAAAATAAAATAAAATAAAGTTCCCAGAAGGGGGCAGGTTCTCCCAGGACCCTCCTCGCTGCTACTGAACCTGAGGATGATGGCACCTCACTCCTCCAGCCTGGGGGCGTCTGTGCCCCAGGGCTCGGGGCTGTCCAGGGATACCTTTGGGGCCCCAAAGCCCCCAACCCCATTTCCTCCAGCAGTTGGGGGGCCTGGTGTGTGTGCAGAAGTCCAACCCCTTTCAGGCTCACCTTCCTGCTGAATAGTCTCACAAAACCTGTGAACCTGAGTCGGAGGCCCTTTCTAGGTGCACTGCCACCACCATGGGGCCAAATGTCGTGGGTCCCTTCGCTGTTTTCCCAGGAGACTGGAAGCTCATTGCCAAAACACACAGACACACAGACGTGCCTCTGCCAGGACCTACGAGCCCTTGCTGTACCTACCCTCTTCGTTCTTCCCATCCCTGTGCCTGCCATTCACAAATTCTCAAAGCAAACCCAGCCGTATTATCCCCATTTCCAAGGCGAGGAAGCTGAGGCCCAGAGATGGGAGGCAATTTGCTGCAAGAGTGCTGGGGGTGAGGCAGAATTCACCCCCGCCTGCCCGACTCCAGGCCTGTGCCCTTTCCATGACACCATCTTACTGGTAACAGATGGCAGGGAGAATGCAGAACTAATCAACTGCTCTATTGATTCCAACTTCTCCATCGAGGAGATCGATCTTGCCATTAGAAAGGGGCAGACAGACATCGTTAGTGGGAATTGGAGACCCAGCTCAGGGAGGCAGTTGGCAGTGCAGTAGATGCTGCTCCGTCTGAGCTCTGGTTGCCTGACAGGCCCGGTATGGGTCACGGTTAGTGGGCACCAGACAGTAAAGGGCGGCCAAGGCTCTGGGACCCATAGACCATGCAGCACCTCAGAGGTGCCCTCTGGCTGGCTAAGGATAGAGGTGGGCTCTGAACACCAGTTTCCAGTTCACTACAGTCATGGCAAGCCTTCTGGCCTCAGTCATATTGTTCATCTGTCAGTCTCTCCATCCCTCCCTCCTTCATCCATTCATCTTCCCACCTCTCTAGTCATCTAACCTTTCCTGAGCTCCTCCTCTGAACCAAGCACTGTGTAAGATGTTAGGGCTCTGAAGGGGACCTCGGCATGCCCATCTTCTAGTCAGGGGCTGGGGACTGATTGCAATTTATCCTGTTTCGGGTTTTTCTCAGTGACCCAGATGACCCACCGAGGACTGGCAAATCACTGAACTGACAAGCTAAGCCTCAGGCCACAAAATAATCCGGATGTAAATTCTCCCTAGAAGTTGGTCCTTTTCCTATTGGGAGGCTCATCAGCCTTTGTTATTTTTCTTCCCTTAGAATGGAAGATTGATGAGGGCAGGGACCGTGGCTGTATGTAGTTCTCCCCACTGCTCCTCCAGGGCTTGACAGAGTGCCTCGCACATGGCAGAGGCCCAGTGACTATTGGGTGAATGGATAGATGGATGGATGGATGAATTGTTGGGTGGATGGGTGGGTGGGTGGATGGATGGATGGATGGATGGATGGATGGATGGATGAATTAGTGGGTAGATGAATTGGGTAGATGGATGGGTGGATGGATACACGGACAAATGATTGGATGAGTGTATGGATGGATGCATGGACAGATGGGTGGATGGATGGATAATTGTTGGATGGATGGATGGATGAATGAACTAGACAGATGGATGGATGAACTGGATGGATGGATGGATGGATGGATGGATGGATGGATGGACAGATGAATTGTTAGATGGATAACTTGTTGGATGGATGAATTGTATGTATGGATGGATGGGTGGAAGAATGGATGGGTGGTTGGATAGGAGGTGAGTAGATGAATGGATGGGTGAATGGATACATGTATGGGTGGATAACTGAAATTTCTGTGGCTCAGAGAGGCTCCCAGACTCAAATCTGAAAGAGTTTAGGAGCTTATCCCTTCCACACAACTGTTTCTGCAGCTTGCATATCCCATTTTGATTTGCTTAGTTCTGGTTGAGGGGATCTCACTATGCAGCCAGCAGCCCACTCCATGGCTGGATGGCTCTCACAGGAGAGTGCCCACCTGGGCCAAGCCAGGACTAGGGAGCTAACTCCCACCATTAAGTTTAACCCTTCATCAAATAAGTTAAATCATGTCATTGAAGGCAACAACCATTCTCATCCATGTGCAAAGTTCTCATAGCCTTCATCGTAATCCTGATTACCTTTGCATCTGGGTGGCTCTCAGCTCACTCAGAAATGTCAAATTATTTCTTAAAGTGAGACTCCCTGAGGAGAGGAAACTCCCTAAGGAAGCAACACTTTGGATAAGTTTTCAGTAGTTCGGAAATGATAGAGACTATCACCTCCTTTGTTCTAGACTCCATATCTTTATTAATACAGCCTGAGATCAGACATCAAATGATCTAACATATATGGAGGTGCTTAGTACTGTGCCTGGCACAGTGTTATGCAATATTATGCTGGGACTTTCCAGAACTGTTCAGACATAGACCAAAGAAGATTCAAGGCCAAAACAAGCATGGATTACTCATGCTGAAGGAACAACTGTCAATAAAATCAATGAAATCAAATGAGGTGACGATGTAGGCCTGCCCAGCACAGGATCTGGTCTGCATTAGAAATGAGAAGTCTCTTTCAGGGTGTGCCATACTTTAAGAATTTGGATTCCACTTAAGCACCCTGATCTTTATCCCATGAACCAGCATCACAGACTCAATCTAATGCTGCCCCATGAAATCATGAATGGAAGACGGCAGATTCAGATGGCCCTTGCATAGACAGAGCACTTACTGCATGCTCAGAATCTCACTCAGTGCTTTGCCAAGATCATCTCTTGCTACATCTCATTGTGGTGGTTGGGAAGCCGCGTTTTTGGAGCACCCACTGTGTGCTATGTGCTGAGGATGGGGAGATGACAGTGAGCAGGGCAGTCCTGGTTCCTTCCCTTAGCTCAGCTGCAGTTGGCAGGAGACCTTTGCCGAGCTGTGCGCAGGGGAGCTCACCTCCCACAGAGTTGGGCAGGGGGTTGCTAGGGCAGGGTCCAGACTAGGGAGAAGCCAGTGAGGCACCTAACCTAAGGAGGCACTCACTCTCAAGGGTGTGCAAGTGTGCACAAGTGTGCAATTGGCACCAAAGTGTGAGCACCTTGTTACATTTTGCACCGTGAGCACTTCACTTCTCTTACTTTAGTTCCAAGGGAATGCTGCCTGAGGAAGGAGAAACTGGGTCCCCTGAGGACAGCCCAGTGTGGGGAGTGGAGCCCTGGGAGCCAGGGGTATTTGTCTGGCCGCAGGGGAGAGGCAGAAATGAGAGGGCCAGGTGGAGAGGCAGCTCAGGGAGGCAGTGGGGCAGGGGGGCAGGGCAACCTCTTACACGTTAAACAGACGCAAGTCACTCAGTTGTTCAGCAGCGAAAACTATTACTCACAATAATGAAGGACCAACTGTGCCTCCCCGGGAGGGAGGCACATTTCTCAAGGGCTCTCTGACACTCCTCCTACCTCCCAGCCCAGAACAGATAGCCCCAAAGCTCCCCCAAGCCTGTTAGGAGCTGTGAGGGAGGCCCAGAGCGAGTAAAGGCTGGGAGGCAGGGAAAGGGCACCCTGACTCCCCAAGGTGCAGAAGGGTTGGTCCCACAAGGCTCCTGGGACCAGGGGAAGGGGCTCCCAATCAGGCCTTGGAAGGCTGCCCTGCAAAATGAGAGCCCGAGCAGGCAATTGCCTCTGGCACATGAAAAACTCCAGATCTATAACTTCCTGGAACATAATTAGCTGCTAACTTCAGAGATGCATTGGGGTTTGTGTAATAGGCACTGGGGCAGCTCAAGAACCGCGGAAACTGGGAGAAGAATGGGGCCGTCTGGCTCGAAAATGGAATGAGACAAAAGACTTGCAATGCAGAGCTTCCTGCCACTGAGATGCTGAGACCTGAGGAAAACTGTAATTATTATGATCGCTCCCTTGTACGGGTGCCAAGTGCTTCACATTCGAGCTCTTTGAGTGTTTACATAACTCCATGGTGCAGGCGCCATTATCGGAAATTACAAGCGACTGTCCAGAGGTCACAGACAGAACCGAGATTTGAACACACAACTGATTTCAGAGTCCAAACTCCCATCCATTGTCTCTACCACTCCAGATAGAAACTCCATATCCTCAAGTCACTCCCACCTCCCAAGGGAGAGGGTGAACACAAGGAACAAGTGTTAGAAAATGACCTCTTCCTCTTTCCTGGAAACCCACCCAGCCCATTCTGATGGAGGGCGGCAACAAGACAGAGATGCTGAAAGCAGAGAAATGATCAGACCCGGTTCCTCCTGGGACATCCATCCCAAGGGATGTATTAGCTGGGACAAGTTATACTCGCCTCTGGAACAAATAACTCCCAAACCTCAGTAGCTTAACACGATAGAGGTTTATTTCCCACTTGGGAAAAGGGATAAAGTTCACTGGAGTGGGGCGGGGGGGCTGAGCTCTGTTCCACACAGTCATTCAGCGGCCCAGGCACCCTCCATGTGTGGCTCTGCTATTTCCTGGGGCCTCAGAGTTCTCTGTAGAAGGGCCACACGGATCAGCCCGAGAAGTACCTCACTTCCACCAGCATTCAGTCCCATGGGCCAGACCCAGGCACGTGACTACATCTGCTTGCAAGGGAGACTGGGAATGCAGGAGGAAAAGGAAATAGGCTTACCGAAGTGCCACGGAAGGGAAGCCTGTTTCATCCCTCCACCCCTCCCTCTATCCACCCATTATCCATTCACAATGTAATGAGATCTGCTGTCTGCCGGGCACCATTCAGTGTTTTAGACAGAGCTGGGAGCAAAACAGACCATGACCTTGACCCCATAGAGTTCAGCCTAGAGGAGAAGAGAAACATTTTTATAATCAACAAATTACAATTATTGTGAAATATTATATTCTTTTAAAATGTAATGCATGCCACTAAGAAGCACAGGGGTTCATGGCGGTGTGTGGCACTGGGGCCTGAGCAAGACTGGGAAATCCAGGAATACTTTCCTGAAGAAGTGTCTTTTATGCCGTCGTAAAGGATGTGTAGGGGTTCGCTGAGTGGGTTGTATGAAGAGTTTTCCAGGCGGAGGAGACAGTTCAGGCAAAGGCCCTTGAGGAACCTTGCTCCTGCTCATTGTGGAGTCACTATCTATCCAGACCTGCCTGGATGTGAGTCTGCAAGAGGCCCCTCCCCGGATCCCCAGGGAGGGCTCTCCGGATGTCTGGGGCTCTCCCTGCAGCCTCCATACCTCAATCCTCCTGGCGCTGCCCGCTCCCTTCGCTCCCTGACAGGCTTGCTTAGCTCAGTTCCCATGAGGGCAGGACACTACGCTGGACCAGCTCCATTTCTATGTCCATCCAGACTGCAGGCCTGTGGAGCTTGGATTCAAGCCTATGTCCACCAGAGACACCCTTGGGCTATGGATCTCAGGTCACCATACCCTTCAATCCTGAAGGTTTAAATGCCCCCTGGAGAGGCTGAGCCCTGCTGCTTGCCTCAGACCAAGCCCTGGCCACAGCACCCCTGGGCAGAGTGCCCCTCGCCTCCCAGTACCCCCCTTTTTTATGAGACAGAGTTTTGCTCTTGTTGCCCAGGTTGGAATGCAGTAGCACATCTCAGCTCACTGCAACCTCCGCCTCCTGGGTTCAAGTGATTCTCATGTCTCAGCCTCCCTAGTAGCTGAGGTTACAGGTGTCTGCCACCACACTCAGCTAATTTTTGTATTTTTTAGTAGAGAAGGGGTTTCACCATGTTGGCCAGGCCGGTCTTGAACTCCTGACCTCAGGTGATCCACCTGCCTCAGCCTCCCAAAGTGCTGGGATTACAGGCGTGAGCCACCACACCTGGGTGAGCCACGGCGCCTGGCCAGGAGAGGAGATTCTTGACTAATACGTCCATGGCCTTGGGGGCCCAGCTATCTGGCAAAGCACAGCCCTGCCATCTCTCTCCCTAGAGTCCTCCATGTTGAATAGAACCACCTTGACAATCCACTTAGTGGTGGTGACATTCTATTTTTTTTTTTTTTTTTGAGACGGAGTCTCGCGCTGTGTCACCCAGGCTGGAGTGCAGTGGCGCGATCTCGGCTCACTGCAAGCTCCGCCTCCAAGGTTCAGGCCATTCTCCTGCCTCAGCCTCCGAGTAGCTGGGACTACAGGCGCCCGCCACCACGCCCGGCTAGTTTTTTGTATTTTTAGTAGAGACGGGGTTTCACCATGTTAGCCAGGATGGTCTCGATCTCCTGACCTCGTGATCCGCCCACCTCAGCCTCCCAAAGTGCTGGGATTACAGGCGTAAGCCACCGTGCCCAGCCTATTTATTTATTTTAAAAATCAATTTCTTTTTTTTCGGGGAGCCTGCTCTCACTGTGTCACCCAGGCTAGAATGCAGCAGTGCAATCATAGCTCACTGCAGCTTGAACTCCTGAGCTCAAGGGATCCTCCCATGTCAGCCTCCCCAGTAGCTGGGACTACAGGCATGCAACACCACACCTGGCTAATTTTTTTGTGTGTATTTTTGGTAGAGACGGGGTTTCACCATGTTAGCCAGGATGGTCTCGATCTCCTGACCTCGTGATCCGCCCGCCTCGGCCTCCCAAAGTGCTGGGATTACAGGCTTGAGCCACCG
>NW_022161628.1:0-12858 GCF_008728515.1 Papio anubis
AGTTACAGCTTTCCCTTCAAGAAGCCTTTTGCTAAGACAGTTCTTTTGGAATTGGCAAAGTGATATTTGGAAGCCCTTAGGGGGCTATGGTGAAAAAGGAAATATCCTCAGATGAAATCTGGAAAGAAGCTTTCTGAGAAACTGCTTAGTGTTCTGTTAATTCATCTCACAGACTTACATCTGTGTTTCATGGATCTTTTTGCTAGCCTTATTTCTGTCGAATCTGAGAACAGATATTTCGGATCCCTTTTAAGACTATAGGGCCAAAGGGAATATCCTCCGATAAAAAGAGAAAGAAGCTTTTTGAGAAACTTCTCTGTATTCTGTGAAATCATCTCACAGAGTTACAGCTTTCCCCTCAAGAATCCTTTCGCTAAAACAGTTCTTGTGGAATTGGCAAAGTGATATTTGGAAGCCGATAGAGGGCTATGTTGAAAAAGGAAATATCCTCAGATGAAATCTGGAAAGAAGCTTTCTGAGAAACTCCTTAGTGTTCTGTTAATTCATCTCACAGATTTACATCTGTATTTCGTTGATCTCTTTGCTAGCCTTATTTCTGTGGAATCTGAGAACAGATATTTTGGATTCCTTTGAAGACTATAGGGCCAAAGGAAATATCCTCCGATAACAAAGAGAAAGAAGCTTTCTGAGAAACTTCTTTGTGTTCTGTGAAATCATCCCACACAGTTACAGATTTCCCCTCAAGAAGCCTTTCGCTAAGACAGTTCTTGTGGAATTGGCAAAGTGATATTAGGAAGCCCTTAGAGGGCTATGGTTAAAAAGGAAATATCCTCAGATGAAATCTAGAAAGAAGCTTTCTGAGAAACTGCTTAGTGTTCTTTTAATTCATCTCACAGAGTTACATCTGTATTTCGTGGATCTCTTTGCTAGCCTTATTTCTGTTGAAACTGAGAACAGATATTTCGGATCCCTTTGAAGACTATAGGGCCAAAGGAAATATCCTCCGATAACAAAGGAAAAGAAGCTTTCTGAGAAACCTCTTTGTGTTCTGTGAAATCTTCTCACAGACTTACATCTTTCCCTTCAAGATGCCTTTCGCTAAGACAGTTCTTTTGGAATTGGCAAAGTGATATTTGGAAGCCCGTAGAGGGCTATGGTGAAAAAGGAAATATTCTCCGATGAAATCTGCAAAGAAGCTTTCTGAGAAACTGCTTAGTGTTGTGTTAATTCATCTCAAGTTACATCTATATTCGTGGATCTTTGTAGCCTTATTTCTGTGGAATCACAAAGAACAGATATTTAGGATCCCTTTGAAGATTATAGGGCCGAAAAGGAAATATCCTCCGATAACAAAGAAAAGCTCTGAGAAAACTTCTTTGTGTTCTGTGATATCATCTCACAGTGTTTCAGCTTTCCCCTCAAGAAGCCTTTAAGCTAAGACAGTTCTTTGTGGAATTGGCAAAGTGATGTTTGGAAGACCATAGAGTTCGCGATTGAAAAGGAAATATCCTCTGATGAAATCTGGAAGAAGCTTTCTGAGAAGCTGCTTAGTGTTCTGTTAATTCATCTCACAGAATTACTTTTGTATTTCGTGGATCTCTTTGCTATCCTTATATCTGTGGAATCTGAGAACAGACATTTGAATCTATGAAGACTATAGGGTTAAAGGAAATATCTTCAGATAACAAAGAAAGAAGCTTTCTCGAGAAACTTCTTTGTGTACTGTTAAATCATTCACAGAGATACAGCTTCCCACCTCAAAGCCTTTAGCTAAGACAGTTCTTGTGGAATTGGCAAACAGATATATGGAAGCCCATAGAAGCTATGGTGAAAAGGAAATATCCTCAGCTGAAATCTGGGAAGATGATTTCTGAGACTGCTTGCTCTTTGTAATGTGACTTCCCTCACAGAGTTATCTGTATTTCATTGGATTTTTTGCTTGCTTATTACTGTGGAATCTGAGACAGATATTTCGGATCCCTTTGAAGACTATAGGGCCGGAAATATCCTCCGATAACAAGAGAAAAGCTTTCTTAGAAACGTCTTGGGTGTTGATTGTAATCATTTCACAGAGTTACAGCTTTTCCCTCAAGAGGCCTTTGCTAAGACAGTTCACAGTGGGGTAGCAAAGTGATAGTTAAAACCATAGGGCTATGGTGAAAAAGTAAATATCCCCATGAAATCGGGAAGAAGCTTTCTGAGAAACTGCTTAGTGTTCTATTGAATTCATATCACAAGAGTTGCATCTGTATTTCGTGGATCTCTTTGCTAGTCTTCTTTCTGTGGAATCTAAGAGCAGATATTTGGTTCCTTTAGGAGAACAATAGGACCAAAGGAAATATCCTCCCGGTAACAAAGAAAAGCTTTTCTGACAAACTTCTTTGTGTTCTGTGAAATCATCTACACAGTTACAGCTTTCCCTCTAGAAGCCTTTCACCAAGACAGTTCTTGTGGAATTGGCAATGTGATTTTGGAAGCGGTAGAGGGCTATGGTGAAAAAGGAAATATCCTCGATGAAATCTGGAAAGAAGCTCTGTGGCTGCTTAGTGTTCTGCGAAATTCATCAGAGAGTTACACATCTGTATTTCGTGGATCTCCTTGCTAGAAGCTTATTTTGGAATCTGAGAACAGATATTTGGGATCCTTTTTTAGAATATAGGGCCAAAGGAAATATCCTCGATAACAAAGAAAAGCTTTCTGAGAAAACTTCTGTGTGTTCTCTGTAATCATGTCACAGAGTTACAGCTTTCCCCTCAAAAGCCTTTCGCTAAGACAGTTCTTGTGGAATTGGCAAAGTGATATTTGGAAGCCCATAGAGGGTTATGGTGAAAAAGAAAATATCCTCAGATGGAATCTGGAAAGAAGCTTTCTGAGAATCTGCTTAGTGTCCTGTTGATTCGTCTCACAGAGTTACATCTGTATTTCGTGAATCTCTTTGCTAGTCTTATTTCTGTGAAATCTGAGAACAGATATTTCGCATCCCTTTGACAACTATGGGGCCAAAGGAAATATCCTCCGATAACAAAGAGGAAGAAGCTTTCTGAGAAACTTCTTTGTGTTCTGTGAAACCATCTCACAGAGTTTCAGCTTTCCCCTCAAGAAGCCTTTCGCTAAGACAGTTCTTGTGGAATTGGAAAAGTGATATTTGGAAGCCCGTAGAGGGCTAAGATGAAAAAGGAAATATCCTGAGATGAAATATGGAAAGAAGCTTTCTGAGAAACTACTTAGTGTTCTGTTAATTCATCTCAAAGAGTTACATCTGTATTTTGTGGATCTCTTTGCTAGCCTTATTTCTGTGGAATCTGAGAACAGATATTTCGGATCCCTTTGAAGAGTATAGGGTTAAAGGAAATATCTTCCGATAACAAAGAGAAAGAAGCTTTCTGAGAAACTTCTTTTGTACTGTTAAATCATCTCACAGAGTTACAGCTTCCAACTCAAGAAGCCTTTAGCTAAGACAGTTCTTGTGGAATTGGCAAACAGATATATGGAAGCCCATAGAAGCTACGGTGAAAAAGGAAATATCCTCAGCTGAAACCTGGGAAGAAGATTTCTGAGAGACTGCTCTTTGATGTGTGACTTCCACTCAGAGAGTTACATCTGTATTTCCTGGATCTCTTTGCTATCCTTATTTCTGTGGAATCTGAGAACAGATATTTCGGATCCCTTTGAAGACTATAGGGCCAAAGGAAATATCCTCCGATAACAAAGAGAAAGAAGATCTCTGAGAAACTTCTTCGTGTTCTGTGTAATCATTTCACAGAGTTACAGCTTTCCTCAAACCTTTTGCTAAGACAGTTCTGGTGGAATTGGCAAAGTGATATTTCCAGCGAAACCACAGGGCTATGGTGAAAAATATCCTCAGATGATAATCTGGGAAAGAAGCTTTCTGGCTTTGCTTAGTGTTCTGTTAATTCATCACAGAGTTACACATCTGTATTTCGTGGATCTCTTTGCTAGCCTTCTTTCTGTGGAATCTAAGAACGAAGATATTTGGATCCTTTGAAGACTAAGGGCCAAAGGAAATATCCTCGATGTAAAGAAGAAAGAAAGCTTCTGAGAAACTTCTTTGTTTTCTGAAATCATCTCACAGAGTTACAGCTTTCCTCAAAGAAGCCTTTTGCTAAGACAGTTCTGGTGGAATTGGCAAAGTGATATTTAAAACCACAGGGCTCTGGTGGAAAAGGAAATATCTCAGATGAAATCGGAAAGAAGCTGTCTGAGAAACTGCTTAGTGTTCTGTTAATTCATCTCTGGGGATTACATCTGTATTTCGTGGATCTCTTTGCCTTGCTTCTTTCTGTGGAATCTAAGAACAGATATTTCAGTTCCGCAGACTATAGGGCTAAAGGGAATATACTCCGATAACAAAGAGAGAAGAAGCTTTCTGGCTTCTTTGTGTTCTGTGAAATCATCTCTACAGAGTTACAGCTTTCCCCTCAAAGAAGCCTTCTGGCTAAGACAGTGCTTCTGGAATTGTAAAAGTGATATTTGGAGGCCCATAGGGCTAGAAGTTGAAAAAGCAAATATCATGAGATGAAATATGGAAAGAAAGCTTTCTGAGAAACTGCTTTTGTTCTGTTAATTCATCTCAAAGAGTTACATCTGTGTTTTGGATCTCTTTGCTAGCCTTATTTCTGTGGAATCTGAGAACCGATCTTCGAGGATCCTTTGGCAGACTATAGGGCCAAAGAATATCCTCCGATAACAAGAGAGAAAGAAGCTTTCTGAGATACTTGTTTGTGTTCTGTGAAATCACCTCACAGGTTACAGCTTTTCCCTCAAGAACCCTTTAAGCAAGACGGTTCTTGTGGAGATTAGCAAAGTGATATTTGGAAGACCATAGAGGGTTCACGGTGAAAAAGGAAAAGATCCTCAGATGAAATCTGGAAAGAAGCTTTCTGAGAAACTGCTTAGTGTTCCGTTAATTCATCTCACAGAGTTACATCTGTATTTCGTGGATCTCTTTGCTAGCCTTATTTCTGTGGAATCTGAGAACAGATATTTCGGATCCCTCTGAAGATTATAGGGCCAAAGGAAATATCCTCCGATAACAAAGAGAAAGAAACTTTCTGAGAAACTTCTTTGTGTTCTGTGAAATCATCTCACAGAGTTACAGCTTTCCTTTGAAGAAGCCTTTCGCTAAGACAGTTCTTGTGGAATTGGCAAAGTGATATTTGGAAGCCCATAGGGGCTATGGTGAAAAATATCCTCAGATGAAATCTGGAAAAAAGCACAAGAAACTGCTTAAGTGTTTTGTTAATTCATCTCCCAGAGTTACATTTGTATTTCATTGGATCTCTTTTAGCTGCAGAGAACAGAACATTTGGAATATAAACCATTAACAAAGAGAAAGAAAGCTTTCTGAGAAACTTCTTTGTGTTCTGTGAAATCATCTAACAGAGTTACAGCTTTTCACCTCAAAGCCTTTCGCTAAGACAGTTCTTGTGGAATTGCAAACTGATGTTGGAAGCCCATAGGGGCTATGGTATAAAAAGAATATATCCTCAGATGAAATCTGGAAAGAAACTTTCTGAGAAATTGCTTAGTGTTCTGTTAATTCATCTCACAGAGTTACATCGGCATTTCGTGAATCTCTTTGCTAATATTTCTTTGGAATCTGAGAACAGTTATTCCGGTTCCCTTGAAGACTAGGGCGAAGGAAGTATCCTCGATAATAAAAAGAAAGCAGCTTTCTGAGAAACTTTTGTGTTCTGTTAAATCACCAAAGAGAGTTACAGCTTTAGCAATCAAAAAGCCTTTCGCTAAGACAGTTCTTGTGGAATTGTCAAGTGATATTTGAAGCCCATACAGGTCTATGGGGAAAAATATCCTCGATGAAATCTGGAAAGAAGCGTTCTAGAAACTGCTTAGTGTTCTCTTAATTCATTTCCACAGAGTTACATCTGTATTTCATGAATCTCTTTGCTGAGTCTTATTTCTGTGGAATCTCAGAACAGATATTTCGGAGCCCTTTGAAGACTATAGGGGCCAAAGGAAATATCCTCCGATGGCACTAAGAGAAAAGCTTTTTCTGAGATACTTGTTTGTTTGCGGAGAAATCATCACAGAGTTGGGTTTCCCCTCAAAGCCTTTTGCTAAAGACAGTTCTTGTGCAATTAGCAAAGTATTTGGAATCCATAGAGGGGTATGGTGAAAAACGAAATATCCTCAGATGAAATCTGGAAAGAAGCTTTCTGAGAAACTGCTTAGTGTTCTGTTAATTCATCTCACAGAGTTACATCTGTATTTCGTGTATCTCTTTGCTAGCTTATTTCTGTGGAATCTGAGAACAGATATTTCGGATTACTTTGAAGACTATAAGGCCAAAGGAAATATCCTCCGAAAATGAATAGAAAGAAGCGTTCTGAGAAACTTCTTTGTGTTCTGTGAAGTCATCTCACGGAGTTACAGCGTTCCCCTCAAGAAGCCTTTCGCTAAGACAGTTCTTGTGGAGTTGGCAAAGTGATATTTGGAAGCCCATAGAGGGCTAAGGTGAAAAAGGAAATATACTGAGATGAAATCTGGAAAGAAGCTTTCTCAGAAACTGCGTAGTGTTCTGTTAATTCATCTCACAGAGTTACATCTGTATTTCGTGGATCTCTTTGCTAGCCTTATTTCTTTGGAATCTCAGAACAGATATTCCGGATCCCATTGAAGACTATAGGGCCAAAGGAAATATCCTCCGATAACAAAGAGAAAGAAGCCTTCTGAGAAACTTCTTTGTGTTCTGTGAAATCATCTCACAGAGTTAGAGCTTTCCCCTCAAGAAGCCTTTCGCTAAGACAGTTCTTGTGGAATTGGTAAAGTGATATTTGGAAGCCCATAGAGGGCTACGGTGAAAAAGGAAATATCCTCAAATGAAATGTGGAAAGAAGCTTTCTGAGAAACTGCTTAGTGTTTTGTTAATTCATCTCACAGAGTTACATCTGTATTTAAGTGGAATCTCTTTGCTAGCCTTATTTTGTGGACTCTGAGAACAGATATTTGGATCCCTTTGAAGAAGATTATAGAAATGAAGAAAAATATCCTCGTTAACTTGAAGAGAAAGGCTTTCTGAGAAACTGCTGTATTCTGTAGAAATCATCTAACAGAGTTACAACTTTCACCTCAAGCCTTTAATGGAGCAGTTCTTGTGGAATTGCAAACTGATATTTAGGCCCATAGAGGGCTATGGTATAAAAGAATATAGCTCCTCAGATGGAAATCTGGAAAGCTTTCGAGAAATTGCCCAGTGTTCTGTTAATTCATCTCACAGTTACATGGCATTTAAGTGAATCTCTTTGCTAGCCTTATTTCTTTGGAATCTGAGAACAGTTATTTGGTTCCTTACTTAGAAGACTATGGGGCGAGAAGGAAATATCTCGATAAAAAGAAAGCAGCTTTCTGAAAACTTTTTGTGTTCTGTTAAATCACCAAAGAGTTCAGCTTTAGCAATCAAGAAGCCTTTAGCTAAAGACAGTTCTTGTGGGGAATTGTCAAAGTGATATTGGAAGCCCATACAGGTCTATGGGAAAAAGAAATATCCTCCGATGAAATCTGGAAAGAAAGCGTTCTAAGAAACTGCTTAGTACTCTTAATTCATTTCACAGAGTTACATCTGTATTTCATGGATCTCTTGCTAGTCTTATTTCTGTGGAATCTCCAGAACAGATATTTGAACCTTTGAGACTATAGGGCCGAAATATCCTCGATAACAAAGAAAGAAGCTTCTGAGATACTTGTTTGTGTTCTGTGAAATCATCTCACAGTTGAGTTTCCCCTCAAAGCCTTTTGCTAAGACAGTTCTTGCAATTAGCAAAGTGATATTTGGAATCCATAGAGGGGTATGGTGAAAACAGAAATATCCTCAGATGAAATCTGGAAAAACTTTCTGAAACTGCTTGAGTATTCTGTTAATTCATCTCACAGAAGTTACATCTATGCCCCGTGTATCTCTTTGCTAACTTATTTCTAATGAATCCAGGAGAACAGATATTCCGGATTACTTTGAAGACTATAAGACCAAAGGAAATATCCTCGAAAATGAATAGAAAGAAGCGTTCTGGCTCTTTGTGTTCACCATGTGAAGTCATCTCCGCGAGTTACAGCGTTCCCCTCAAGAAACTTTCCTTCAAGACCGAAGTGCTTGTGGAGGTTGGCAAAGTGATATTTGGAGACCCATAGAGGGGGCTAGGTGAAAAAAGGAAATATACTGAGATGAAATCTGGAAAGAAGCTTTCTCAGAAACTGCGTAGTGTTCTGTTAATTCATCTCACAGAGTTACATCTGTGTGGATCTCTTTGCTAGCCTTATTTCTTTGGAACCTCAAATTAGATATTCGGATCCCATTGAAGACTAGACCAAAATATCCTCGATAACAAAGAAAGAAGCCTTCTGAGAAACTTCTTTATGTTCTGTGAAATCATCTCACGGTGTTAGGCTTTCCCCCTCAAGAAGCCTTTAAGCTAAGACAGTTTCTTGTGGAATTGATAAAGTATTTGGAAACCCATAGGAGCTCACGGTGAAAAATATCCTCCATTAGATGTGGAAAGAACCTTTCTGAGAAACTGCTTAGTGTTTTGTTATGAATTCATCTCACAGAGTTACATCTGTATTTAGTGGATCTCTTTGCTAGCCTTATTTCTGTTGAATCTGAGAACAGATATTTCGGTTCCTTTTTTAGACTATAGGGCCAAAGGAAATACCCTTAGATAACAAAGAGAAAAGAAGCTTTCTGAGAAACTTCAACCGTGTTCTGTGAAATCGTACTAGGAGTTACAGCTTTCCTTCAAGAGACTCTTTAAGCTAAGACAGTTCTTTTGGAATTGCTAAAGTGATATTTGGGAAGCCCATAGAGGAGCTGGGGTGAAAAAATATCTTCAGATGAAATCTGGAAAGAAGCTTTCTGAAAAACTGCTCTGTGATGTGTGACTTCCACTGACAGAGTTACATCTATTTAAGTGGATCTCTTTTGCTAGCCTTATTTCTGTGGAATCTGAGAACAGATGTTTGGATCGTTTAAGACTACAGGGCAAAGGAAATATCCTCCGATAACAAAGAAAACTGGCTTTCTGAGAAACTTTCTTTTGTGTTGTATGGTATCTCACAGAGTTACGGCTTTCCTTCAAAGCCTTTCATGAACAGTTCTTGTGGAATTGGCAAGTGATATTTGGAAGCCCATGGGGGCTGTGGTGAAGAATGCTCGATGGAATCGGGAAGCTTTCCTGAGGAAACTGCTTGGTGTTCATATTTAATTTCATCTCACAGAGTTGCATCTGTGTTTCGTTGGATCTCTTTTAGCTGGCCTTGTTTCTCCAGTAGTTTAGAGGAACGGATGTTTCCAGTCCTTTGAAGACTGTAGGGCCAAAGGAAATATCCTCCGATAAAAGAAGCTCTGAAACTTGTTTGTGATCTGTGAAATCATCTCACAGAGTTGACTTTCCCCTCAAGAAGCCTTTAAATAAGACAGTTCTTGAAATTGTAGAAATGATATTTGGAAACCCATAGAGACCCACGGTGAAAAAGAAATATCCTCAGATGAAATCTTAAAAAGTTTTCTGGCTTTGCTCTGTGATGTGTAACTGCGCTCACGAGTTACATCTGTATTTCGTGGATCTCTTTGCTAGCCTTATATCCTGTGGAATCTGAGAACAGATCCCCGGATCCCTTTGAAGACGCTGCAGGGCCAAAGGAAATATCCTCCGATAAAAAAAGAAAAGAAACTTTCTGAGAAACTTGTTTGTATTCTGTGAAATCAATTCACAGAGTTACAGCTTTCCCTCTGAAGCCTTTAAGCTAAGACAGTTGCTGTGGGAATTGGCAAAGTGGTGCTGTAATACCATGGGGGCTATGGTGAGATATATCTCAGATGATGAAATCTGGAAAGAGTTTCCTGAGAAACTGCTCTGCTGATGTGTGACTTCCACTCACAGATTTACATCTGTATTTCGTGGATCTCTTTGCTAGCCTTATTTTAAGTGGAATCTGAGAACAGATATTTCACATCCTTTAAATACTATGCGGCAAAGGAAATATCCTCGGATAACAAAGAAGGAAGCTTTCTGAAACTTCTTTGTGATCTGTAAATCAACTCACATAGCTACAGCTTTTCCCTCAAGAATCCTTCGCTAAGACAGTTCTTCTGGAATTGGCAAAGTGATATTTGGATGCTCATAGAGGAGCTATGGTGAAAAGGAAATATCCTCATATGAATTCGGAAAAGTTTTCTGAAACTGCTCTGTGATTTGTAACTTCCACTCACAGACTTATATGTATTTCGTGAATCTCTTTCTAAGCATTTCAGCGGAATCAGAGAATATTTAGGATACCTTTGAAGTCTACAGAGCCAAAGTAAATATCCTTCAACCAACAAAGAATCTTTCTGCAGAAACTTCTTTGTGTTCTGTTAAATCATCTCACAGAGTTACAGCTTTCCCCTCAAGAAGCCTTTAAGCTAAGACATTTCTTGTTGAATTTTCAAGTGATATTTGGAAACCCATAGAGGACTAAGGTGAAAAAGGAAATATCCTCAGATGAAATCTGGAAAGAAGATTTCTCAGAAACTGCTTAGTGTTCTGTTAATTCATCTCACACAGTTACATCTGTATTTCGTGGATCCCTTTGTTAGCCTTCTTTCTGTGGCATCTGAGAGCAGATATTTCACATCCCTTTGAGACTATAGGGCGAAATATCCTCTGATAACAAGAAAGAAGCTTTCTGAAAACTTTTTTTGTGTTCTGTGCAGTCATCTCACAGGTTACAGGTTTCCCCTCAGAAGAATTTACGTAAGACAGTTCTTGTTGAATTGGTCAAAATGATATTTGCAAGCCCATGGGGAGTGCGAAAAACTATACTCAGGAATGGAAATCTGGAAAGAAGCTTTCCCAGAAACTGCTTAGTGTTCTGTTAATTCATCCCACAGAGTTATATCTGTATTTCGTGGACCTCTTTCCTGACCTTATTTCTGTGGAATCTGAGAACAGATATTTCGGATCCCTTTGAAGACTACAGGGCCAAAGAAAATATCCTCTGATTACAAAGAGAAAGAAGCTTTCTGAGAAAATTCTTTGTGTTCTGTGAAATCATCTCACAGAGTTACGGCTTTCACGTCAAGAAGCCTCTCGCTAAGCAGTTCTTGTGGAATTGGCAAAGGGATATTTCCAAGGCCATAGAGGGCTAAGATGAAAATGGAAATATCCTCCGATGATATCTGGAAAGAAGTTTTCTGAGAAACTGCTCTGTGTTGTGTGACTTCCACTCACAGAGTTACATCTGTATTTCATGGATCTCTTTGCTAGCCTTATTTCTGTGGAATCTGAGAACAGATATTTCAGATCCCTTTGAAGACTATGGGGCCAAAGGAAATATCCTCCGATAACAAAGAGAAAGAAGCTTTCTGAGAAACTTCTTTGTGTTCTGTGAAATCATCTCACAGAGTTACAGCTTTCCCCTCAAGAAGCCTTTCGCTAAGACAGTTCTTGTGGAATTGACAAAGTGATATTTGGAAGCCCATAGAGGGCTATGTTGAAAAAGGAAGTATCCTCAGATGAAATCTGGAATGAAGCTTTCTGAGAAACTGCTCTGTGATGTGTGACTTCCACTGACAGAATTACATCTGTATTTCGTGGATATCTTTGCTAGCTTTTTTCCTGTGGAATCTGAGAGCAGATATTTCGGATCCCTTTGAAGACGATAGGGCCACAGGAAATTTCCTCCAATAACAAAGAGAAAGAAGCTTTCTGAGAAACTTCTTTGTGTTCTGTGAAATCATCTCACGGAGTTACAGCTTTCCCCTCAAGAAGCCTTTCGCTAAGACAGTTCTTGTGGAATTGGCAAAGTGATATTTGGAAGCCCTAAGAGGGCTAGAGTGAAAAAGGAAATATCCTCAGATGATATCTGGAAAGAAGCTTTGTGAGAAACTGCTTAGTGTTCTGTGAATTCATCTCACAGAGTTACATCTGTATTTCGTGGTTCTCTTTGCTAGCCTTATTTCTGAGGAATCTGAGAGCAAATATTTCGGATCCCTTTGAGGACTATAGGATCAAAGGGAATATCCTCCGATAACAAAGAGAAAGAAGCTTTCTGAGAAACTTCTTTGTGTTCTCTGAAATCATCTCACAGAGTTACAGCTTTCCCCTCAAGAAGCCTTTCGCTAAGACAGTTCTTGTGGAATTGGCAAAGTGATATTTGGAATCCCATAGAGGGCTAAGATGAAAAAGCAAATATCCTGAGATGAAATCTGGAAAGAAGCTTTCTGAGAAACTGCTTAGTGTTCTGTTAATTCATTTCAAAGAGTTACATCTGTATTTCTTGGATATCTTTGTTTGCCTTATTTCTGTGGAATTTGAGAACAGATATTTCGGATCCCTTTGAAGACTATACAGCCAAAGGAAATATCCTCCGATAACAAAGAGAAAGAAGCTTTCTGAGATACTTGTTTGTGTTCTGTGAAATCATCTCACAGACTTAAAGCTCTCCCCTCTAGAAGACCTTCGCTAAGACAGTTCTTGTGGAATTGGCAAAGTGATATTTGGAAGACCATAGAGGGTTACGGTGAAAATGGAACTATCCTCAGATGAAATCTGTAAAGAAGCTTTCTGAGAATCTACTTAGTGTTCTGTTAATTCATCTCTCAGGATTAAATCTGTATTTCGTGGATCTCTTTGCTAGCCTTATTTCTGTGGAATCTGAGAACAGATATTTCGGATCCCATTGAAGACTATACGGTTAAAGGAAATATCTTCCGATAACAAAGAGAAAGAAGCTTTCTGAGAAACTTCTTTGTGTTCTGTTAAATCATCTCACAGAGTTACAGCTTTCCCCTCAAGAAGCCTTTCGATAAGACAGTTCTTGTGGAATTGGCAAAGTCATATTTGGAAGCCCATAGAAGCTATGGTGAAAAAGAAAATATCCTCA
>NW_022161629.1:0-12844 GCF_008728515.1 Papio anubis
TATATATATATATATATATATTTTTTTTTTTTTTTTTTTTTTTTTTTGAGACGGAGTCTGGCTCTGTTGCCCAGGCTGGAGTGCAGTGGCCGGATCTCAGCTCACTGCAAGCCCCGCCTCCCGGGTTTACGCCATTCTCCTGCCTCAGCCTCCCGAGTAGCTGGGACTACAGGCGCCCGCCACCTCGCCCGGCTAATTTTTTTTTGTATTTTAGTAGAGACGGGGTTTCACCGTGTTAGCCAGGATGGTCTCGATCTCCTGAACTCGTGATCCGCCCGTCTCGGCCTCCCAAAGTGCTGGGATTACAGGCTTGAGCCACCGCGCCCGGCCTTTTTTTTTTTTTTGAGACGGAGTCTGGCGCTGTTGCCCAGGCTGGAGTGCAATGGCACAATCTCCACGCACTGCAAGCTACATCTCCCGGGTTCACGCCATTCTCCTGCCTCAGCCTCCTGAGTAGCCGGGACTACAGGCATCCACCACCGCGCCCAGCTAATTTTTTGTATTTTAATAGAGACAGGGTTTCATCTTGTTAGCCAGGATGGTCTCGATCTCCTGACCTCATGATCCACCCACCTCGGCCTCCCAAAGTGCTGGGATTACAGGCGTGAGCCACCGTGCCCGGCAGGAATTGATATTTAAGCATATTCTGAGAGTGACAACATTTTTTAAAAAAAGGAATTGATATATTTCAACTTAGGCATGGAGATAACTTTTGGAGAGGAATGCCAAAGTGATGGGGCCTGAAGCTTTAGTTTTATTAAAGATATAGAGATCTAGGCCAGGCACAGTGGCTCATGCCTGTAATCCCAGCACTTTGGGAGGCTGAGACAGGAGGATCACTTGAGTCCAGGAGTTCAAGACCAGCCTGGGCAACATAACGACCCTGTCTCTACAAAACTTAGTTGGGTATGGTGTTGCACGCCTATAGTCCCAGCTATTCGGGAAGTTGAGGTGGGAGGATTGCTTGAGCCCGGGAGGTTGAGGTTGCAGTGAGCTGTGATTGCGCCACTGCACTCCAGCCTGGGCAACGGAGCGAGACCCTGTCTCAAAAAAGAAATAAAAAGGGCCGGGCACGGTGGCTCAAGCCTGTAATCGCAGCACTTTGGGAGGCCGAGACGGGCGGATCACGAGGTCAGGAGATCAAGACCATCCTGGCTAACACGGTGAAACCTCGTCTCTACTAAAAAATACAAAAAACTAGCCGGGCGAGGTGGCGGGGGCCTGTAGTCCCAGCTACTCGGGAGGCTGAGGCAGGAGAATGGCGTGAACCCGGGAGGCGGAGCTTGCAGTGAGCTGAGATCCGCCACTGCATTCCAGCCTGGGCGACAGAATCAGACTCTGTCTCAAAAAAAAAAAAAAAAAAAAAGAAAAAAAAAAAGAGATCTGAAGCAAATATAGCAAAATGCAAAATGTAATCTCTGTTAAATCTGGGTGGTGAGTATGTTCTCTCCTCTATCTTTGATGAAATAGTTTATAATTAAATGAAAAAGTTAAGATGGTCTCTAGATGGGTAGCTTACACACATCTGGAGAATCTGGCCTTTGGTAACCTGAAGAATGTTGCTATTTTTGCTGGTGGGAGAAGGGCTAGAAAGCATCCATTTCTCCCCAAGGTCTTGGCAGAGGGAGCCTGGGGTACTTCCCTCATCTAACCACTAGATGGGGCCAGTACTACGGGTTAGAAATGGGGAGCCCCAAGGGAGGGATGTGGTATCCTTCCAGCAACTTGACACAAGGAAGAATCAGTTTTTGCAAGAGAAAAACAGAGGATGATAATTTACTTGAGAACATGAGAAACAGGTAAAGGTAGAAAAACAGCAGTCACAGCTGGGTGCAGTGGCTCATGCCGGTAATCCCAGCACTTCGGGAGGCTGAGGAGGGCATATTGCTTGAGTCCAGGAGTTCGAGACCAGCCTGGGCAACATAGCCAGACCCCTGTCTCTACAAAAAATAAAATATTAGCTGGGCATGGTGGCATGGCACCTGTAGTCCCAGCTACTTCGGAGGCTGAGGCAGGAGGTTCACTTGAACCCAGGAGTTTGAGGCTGCAGTGATCCACAATCGTGCCACTCCAGCCTGGGCAACAGAGCGAAACTCTGTCTTGAAAAAGAGAAAACAAAAAAGAAAAACATGATTCAGGTAACAAAAGAACCCCTAAAGTAGCAATACCATTTACAGGTGTTGGTAAAGTACCTATTTTCTAGTGTCCTAAGTTACCCAAGATGCAATTGTTAAGCATTAAAACAGATGCCAACAGGGGCTCAGGGAAATTCCAGTTTCTATCCCTTTGGAATTTTTTGTTTGTTTGTGTTTTGTTTTGTTTTGTTTTTGAGATGGAGTCTTGCTCTGTCGCCCAGGCTGGTGTGCAGTGGCGTGATCTCGGCTCACTGCAACCTCAGCCTCCTGGGTTCAAACGATTCTCCTGCCTCAGCCTCCCAAGTAGCTGGGATTACAGGCGCGTGACACCACGCCCAGCTAATTTTTGTATTTTTTAGTAGAGACGGGGTTTCGTCATGTTGACCATGCTGGTCTCAAACTCCTGAGCTCAGGTGATTCACCCACCTCGGCCTCCCGAAGGGCTGGGATGACAGATGTGAGCCACCGCGCCCGGCCCCTTTCCCTTTGTCTGATTGATATCCTTCCACCCCTGTTCACTGAACCAGCCAGAGGCGTGTCCACCTTCTGGAGGCTGGAATGATCCGTGAATGCCTGGGCTTTGGCATAGAGGCCCTGAGTTCATCTTCTAGCTCTGCTCCCAGCCAGCTCTGTGGCCCTGGGTGATGGTCTTAGCCTTTCCAGGCTTCTGTTTTCTGATCTGTAAAGTAGGGATGATAATAATATTACCTAGCCTGTAGTCCCAGCTATTTGGGAGGCTGAGGTGGGAGGATCCCTTGAGCCCAGGAGTTCAAGGGTGCAGTGAGCTGTGACCGCACTACTACACCGACCCAGGGCAACAGAGTGAGAAGACTGTCCTATCTCCAGCAGGCACACAGGGCCTCATGACTTAAGCTCATGTGATCTTATCCCTGCCCTCTTCTTGGCCCCAGAATCCTCACCATGTATTTGCTCTGCCCAGACTGGGCCGTGCATTCCTCTGGGAAGGGGTGGTGTTTGTCTCGCTCATATCCCAGGGCCAGCACAGGGATAAACTTAAAATTCTTTGGAATGAACAGCAACAAAAAAATCAGGGCTGGGCGTGGTGGCTCATTCTTGTAAGCCCAGCACTTTGGGAAGCCGAGGTGGGAGTATCACTTGAGTCCAGGAGTTTGATACCACTTGGGACAACATAGTGAGACCCTGTCTCTACGAAAAATTTAAAACTTAGCTGGGCATGGTGTGTGTCTGTAGTCCCAGCTACTCAGGAGGCTGAGATGGGAGGATGACTTGAGCCTGGGAGACTGAGGCTGCAGTGAGCTGAGATCACGCCACTGCACTCCAACCTGGGTGACAAGAGGGAGACCTTGTCTCAAAAAAAAAAGAAAAAAGAAAAAAAGAATAGGCTGGGCATGGTTGCTCACACCTGTAATCCCAACACTTTGAGAGGCCAAGACGGGCAGATCACTTGAGGTCAATAGTTCAAGACCAGCCTGGCCAACATGATGAAACCTCATCTCTACTAAAAATATAAAAATTAGCTGGTCGTGGCAGCATGGGCCTGTAATCGCAGCTACTCAGGAGGCTGAGGTAGGAGAATTGCTTGAACCCAGCAGGCAGAAGTTTCGGTGAGCCAAGATCACACCACTGCACTCCAGCCTGAGTGACAGAGTGAGACTCCATCTCAATAAATAAATAAATCGGTCAACATGGTCTAACCCAGTGAACGTCTGAAGTAGCATTATTGAGGCATATTTTCCATATCATAATTTACCCTTTTAAAATGTGCAATTTAGGGATTTTATCACATTATCATAGTCAATTTACCAACCTACTATGGTGCAACCACCAACGTAAGGCAGTTTTAAAATATTTTCATCATCCCAATATGATCGCTCTTTCTGAGACGGGGTCCTGCTCTGTTGTCTAGGGTGGAGTACAGTGGCGGAATCTTTGTACACTGCAGCCTCAACCTCCTGGGCTCAAGCGTTCCTCCCACCTCAGCCTCCCCAGTAGCTGAGACTACAGGTGTGCAATATCACACCCAGCTAATTTTTCTATTTTTGATAGAGACAGGATCTCATTACGTTGCCCAATCTGATCTCTCATGCACATTTAAATGCTCCAGTCTCTGGCCAGGTGCAGTGGCTCATGCCTGTAATCCCAGCACTCTGGGAGGCCGAGGTGGGTAGATTACCTGAGGTCAGGAATTCAAGACCAGCCTGGCCAATATAGTGAAACCCCATCTCTACAAAAATACAAAAATTAGCCAGGCATGATGGCGGATAACTGTAATCCCAGCTACTCGGGAGGCTGAGGCAGGAGAATCACTTGAACCCAGCGGTGGAGGTTGCAGAGAGCCAAGATCATGCCATTGCACTCCAACCTGGGTGACAGAGAGAGACTCCATCTAAAAAAAAAAAAAAAACAGTTCCAGTCTCTGCTACAGCTCCCACCCAGACAACCACGAATCTACCGCCTGTCTTTATAGCTTTGCATTTTCTGAATATTGTATTGAAATGCTCCACATAATATGTGGTCTTTTGTGTCCATCTTCTTCTCCCAAGCATGTCTTTGAGTTTCATCCATGTTGCAGCAGGTGTCTGGAGATGGTTCCTTTTTGCACTTTTTTGAGGAGGGCCGCACTGTAGGCTGGAAGTGCAGTGGCGGATCTCAGCTACCAAAGCTCCGCCTCCAAATTTACCCGCCCATTCTCCTGCCTCAGCCTCCCTATAGCTGGGTTCCTGGCCATGCACGCAGCGGCTATTTTTGTATTTTTTAGTAGGAGCTAGGGGTTTCCTGTGTTATTCCAGGATCGATCTCCTGACCTCGTGATCCGCCCGTCGGCCTCAAAGTGCTGGGATCTGAGCAATCTGGCGCTCCCGGTGAATAGTTCCTTTGCATGCGGGGCCGGGAATTCCATTGTAAGGATATGTCACATTGGGCCTGTCTGTTCCTGGATTGATAGATATTTGAAGTTATTTAATTGCCAACAGAATTCTGGGTATTCGGGTCAGATGGATGCAATTTTACTTCTAGTAGCCTCTGTTGGCTGCCATACAAAATATATACATATGTGTTTGTTGTTCCTTGACAACATTATATATGTATTACCACCATATGTATATGTAATGGCATGTGTGCCTGTAGTATGTATATATAATATTAATAATATGTAAATAATATATATGTCTTGTATATGTGTGTGTATATCTAATGGTAGTAATGTAATCTGTAGTAATGTATCAATATTAATGTATATATCCTGTAATGTATCCTATTAATGTGTATAATAATATCTAATGCTTATGTATCTGTATCTATGTGTATGTATGTCTGTGTGTGTATCTAATAATGCTCCTATTATCTATTATGCATACATATCTGTATATGTCCTAATATGTAAATAATGTATATCTAATGTGTGTGTAAGTAATGTATCTAATGTCTCTCCTCAGATGTAATACCTCATGTATGTATACCATGTGTGCCATGGCATATATATGTGTCCCATATCTGTAATGTCTAATAATATGTATAATGTCTATAGTGTAATATGTGTGTATGTTGTGTATATTTTGAAGTAATGTATGTGTGTCCTGTATACATGCATACCATATGTATGTATGTGTGTCTGTGTGTATGTGTAATCTATCTAATATGTGTATGTGTGTGTATGTGTGAATCTAATATGTATATAATATGTGTGTATCTGTGTGTGTATGTGTGTATCTGTGTATATGCTTATCTGTGTATTATGTATCCTATGTGTATATAATGTATCTCAATGTGTGTATGTGTCACATATGTATGTGTCAATGTATATGTATATGATGTATGTGTGTGTGTATGTGTGTGTATCTGTGTGTTTGTATGTGTGTGTGTATCTGTGTGTGTGTGTTATGAAAGAAATTCTGTAGCTTTAAGGTGCTCAAAGGGTACTGGTGTCCATCCCCCCAAATGTAGAAAAGCATGACTCTAGACTAAACTAAGTTGGTTCAATCACCTGAGGTTAGGAGTTCAAGACCACTCTGGCCAACATGGTGAAAACCCATCTCTACTAAAAATACAAAAATTAGGCATGGTGGAGGGCACCGGTAGTCCCAGCTACTACTCGGGAGGCTTAGGCAGGAGAATCACTTGAACCCGGGAGGTGGAGGTGGCAGTGAGCTGAGATGGTTCCACTGCACTCTAGCCTGGGCGACAGAGTGAGACTCCATCTCAAAATAAATAAACAGACTAAGTTGGTTCAGCGCAGCCGGTCTAAATTAGGTGGAATTATTAATCATTCTAGTCTAAGAGTGCATGCCTTTGCTAGGCGATGTTGCCCAGAGGGTCTCTTGGTTGAGGCTGGAGGGCATCAGTCAGCAACGGCGCTCCTGAACCAGCATCCAGGCTGAGTCAGCCAGAGAAGGGTAGGGGTGGGGTCGTGAAAGTTTGCTGGTAGCAGTTCTCCCTAGGAACAGCATCAAGAACAGTGCTGTGGTGCCCAGGCTAGCCCACAACATCTGCTAACACCCCACAGTGTACCTTAGTGGAGGTTCTGAGAGGGATGAAGGGGGAAGAGAAACAAGGGGAGAGGAGTTACCCACCCCATTCCTAATGCAACAATGAAGAAAGACCCTCTTTTTAAGAAAATTGGTAGCATTTTATTTGGGGAATAAAAAGGAATCTACAGAAAATTAGAACTAATACTATGATAAACAACCACATATCCGTGCCTAGATTCACCAAAAATTAATGTTTTCCCACGTTGGCCCCTCTTTCCTCTTTTTTATTGAGACAAGGTCTCACTCTGTCACCCAGGCTGGACTGCAGTGGTGCTATCATGGCTTAATGCAGCCTCAAACTCCCAGGTTCAAGTGATCCTCCCACCTCAGCCTCCCGAGTAGCTAAGACTACAAGCATGCAATCCCACACCCAACTAATTTTTGTATTTTTTCTAGAGTTTGGTTTCATTATGTTGACCAGGCTGGTCTTAAACTCCTGAGCTCGAGTGATCCTCCCACCTTGTCCTCCCAGAGTGCTGGTATTACAGGCGTGAGCCACCACACCTGGCCTCTCTTTTTTGTTTTTTTAACTGACCTATTTGAAAGCACTTTGCAGACATTTTAAAATGTCAACCCTACACCCTTCATCATGTATCTCCTAAGATTAAGGACAGCTCTTCCAAAACCATAATACCCATACCGTCTTGCTTTGCTTTTCATTTCTTTTTCAAGACGGGGTCTCATTCTGTCGCCCTGACTGGAGTTCAGTGGGGCAATCTCGGCTCACTGCAACCTCCGCCTCCCAGGTTCAAACGATTCTCCTGCCTCAGCCTCCCGAGTAGCTGGGATTACAGGCACCTGCCACCACGCCTAGCTAATTTTTGAATTTTTAGTAGAGACAGGGTTTTGCCATGTTGGCCAGGCTGGTCTCCAACTCCTGACTTCAGGTGATCCGCCCGCCTAGGCCTCCCAAAGTGCTGGGATTACAGGCGTGAGCCATCGCACCTGGCCTGTTTTGTTTTTTGAATTCAAGATCTAATCAAGGATTAAACCTAGCATTTTGTTGTCATGGGAAGCCAGAACCCAGGCTGAATTGAATCCAGGCTAATGAACTTTGCTAGCCCATGTGAGAACTTGCATGGGCCAGGTGCGTGGGGAAAGTGCAGTGCACCCTGAATCTCATTTAATCCTCAGAACAGTCTGCTGGGCGCCGCTGCCCACATTTTATGGAGAGAGGTGGTGTCCTTGTCAGAGAGCTGAGCTATCATCACTCAGGTTTAGTAGATGAGAAAAGCGAGGATAGGGACCTGATATGTCTTGCCCAGGTCCTCCAATTTGGGAGGAGTGGCAGAGCTGAGATTTGAACCCAAACCCAGCTGATTCTGAGCACCAAGGCGCTCCTGCTCTGCAGACCCCACACCTCCAGTCTCATCTCGGCCCCTGTCCTGTGCCTGGCCCAGCTCAATGTGCCCCAGATGGCACCCTGCATTTAATGTCCTGTTCCCGCTAAGCCAGCTTCACTGTGGCGGAAGCACCCCCAGTCCCCAGAAGACCCCCAGCATTTGTTAACGCCAGCACCCTTGTGGTGGCTGCACTCAGACTGTGCTAAGCTGTCTGAGTCCGGGAGGCCGCTAGGGGAGTGCCAGAGCTGAGCAAACAACGTGCACCGCCTGCTGGCGCCACCGCTCTGGCTGCACCAGTTGCCTGGGCACCCTGTGCCAGTTCCATTTTCCTAGTCGGCTTCTCTACCCCACTGCAGACCTCACATCTGGGTGGAAGCCATGGAGCTGTGGAGTGAAATGAATAAGGGAGGGGTTGTGGGGAACCTCGGGCTGCTGCCCATTGTTTCTTTTGACTTGAGAATTAAGGGAGAAAGAAAAGAAGCCCCTATAATGGGTGTGTATATTTTAAGATATATTTTTTTAAATGACAGAAACACAGGACATGTGTTGAAGAAAAGTAGAAAATACAAACAAGCAAAAACAAACAGAAATCTCACATCCCTACCACTGACAACCGTTTTCCTTTAAATATCAGCGCACAGCCCCTGAATCTTTTTCCAGACATTGCATATCGGGGTTTTGTTTTAGTTCAGTTTTCCCAACTGAGATCTTATATGACTGGATCACTGGGTGATGGGAGCTGTGGTTTTATTTTTATTTATTTATTTATTTTTTTGAGACGGAGTCTCGCTCTGTCGCCCAGGCTGGAGTACAGTGGCGGGATCTCGGCTCACTGCAAGCTCCGCCTCCCGGGTTCATGCCATTCTCCTGCCTCAGCCTCCCGAGTAGCTGGGACTACAGGCGCCGGCCACCATGCCCAGCTAATTTTTTGCATTTTTAGTAGAGACGGGGTTTCACCGTGTTAGCCAGGATGGTCTCGATCTCCTGACCTCCTGATCCGCCCACCTCGGCCCCCCAAAGTGCTGGGATTACAGGCGTGAGCCACCGCGCCTGGCCAGGAGCTGTGGTTTTATATAAGAATGTTATTCTTCTTAGGAGATGCTGATTAAATAATCATTATCTTTTTTTTTTTTTTTTTTTGAGACAGAGTTTTGCTCTTGTTGCCCCGGCTGGAGTGCAATGGTGCAATCTCAGCTCACTGAACTTCTGCCTCCTGGGTTCAAGAAATTCTCATTCCTCAGCCTCCTGAGTAGCTGGGATTACAGGCATGCGCCATCACACTCAGCCAAATTTTGTATTTTTAGTAGAGATGAGGTTTCGCCATGTTGTCCAGGCTGGTCTTGAACCCCTGACCTCAGGTGATCCACCCGCCTTGGCCTCCCAAAGTGCTGGGATTACAGGCCACCGCATCTGACCCTAAATAATCATTTTTAAAATTAATCAATCCTGGCCGGGCGCGGTGGCTCAAGCCTGTAATCCTAGCACTTTGGGAGGCCGAGGCGGGTGGATCACGAGGTCAGGAGATCGAGACCATCCTGGCTAACATGGTGAAACCCCGTCTCTACTAAAAATACAAAAAACTAATCGGGCGTGGTGGCGGGCGCCTGTAGTCCCAGCTACTTGGGAGGCTGAGGCGGGAGAATGGCATGAACCTGGGAGGCGGAGCTTGCAGTGAGCTGAGATCCGGCCACTGCACTCCAGCCTGGGAGACACAGCGAGACTCCATCTCAAAAAAAATAAAAATAAAAATAAAAAAATAAAAAACATAAAAATAAATAAAATTAATCAATCCTTCTTTCCTCCCTCCCTCCCTCCTCTTTCTTTCTTTCTTTTTCTTTCTTTCGTTCTTTCTTTTTTTCTTTCTTTCTTTCTTTTTCTTTCTTTCTCTTTCTCTTTCTTTCTTTTTCTTTCTCTCTCTCTCTCTTTCCTTCCCTCCCTCCCTCCTTCTCTCTCTCTTTCTTGCTTTTCTTTCTTTCCTTTCTTTCCTTTCTTTCTTTCTTTCTTTCCTTTCTTTCCTTTCTTTCTTTTTCTTTCTCTCTCTTTTCCTTCCCTCCCCCCTTTCTTCCTTCCTTCTTTCCTCCCTCTCTCCCTCTCTTTCTTTCATGGATGGGTTCTCATTCTATTGCCCAGGCTGGAGTGTAGTGCTTCGACAATGGCTCAGTACAGCTTTGAGCTCCTGGGTTCAAGCAATTGTCCCACTTCAGTCTCCCAAGTAGCTAGGACCACAGGTAGACACCGCCACGCCTGGCTAATTTTTAAATTATTTGTAGATAGAGCATCTTTCTATGTTGCCTATCCTGGTCTTGAACTCCTGGGCTTAAGTGATCCTCCCATCTTGGGCTCCCAAAGTGCTGGGATTACAGGCAGGAGCCTGATTAAGTGATCTTCATGTGATTTCATTTGGTGGTAACAAAACAAAATGCACTGTTTTATAACCTGCTTTAGTCAACTGGTAATTTACATTTTCTAAATTTTCATCTGATCTAAAACAAGGTTTTATTATGATGTTCTCAGTGAACCCAAAAGTCTTTTTTTTTTTTTTTTTTTTTTTGAGATGGAGTGTTTTGCTCTTGTTGCCCAGGCTGCAGTGCAATGGTGTGATCTCAGCTCACCGCAACCTCCACCTCCCAGGTTCAAGCAATTCTCGTGCCTCAGCCTCCTGAGTAGCTGGGACTACAGGTGTGACCACCACGCCCAGCTAATTTTTGTATTTTCAGTAGAGATGGCGTTTCACCATGTTGGCCAGGCTGGTCTCAAACTCCTGACCCCGGGTGATCCACCTGCCTCGACTTCCCAAAGTGCTGGGATTACAGACATGAGCCGTGCCCAAACTTACTTACTTTCTTTCTTTCTTTCTTTCTTTCTTTCTTTCTTTCTTTCTTTCTTTCTTTCTTTCTTTCTTTCTTTCTTTCTTTCTTTCTCTCTCTCTTTCTCTCTTTCTTTCTTTTCTTTCTTTCTTTCTTTTTCTTTCTTTCTCTTTCTCTCTCTTTCTTTCTCTTTCTCTCTCTTTCTTCCTTCTTCTTTCTCTTTCTTTATCTCTTTTTTTTCTCTCTCTCTCTCCCTCTCTTTCTCTCTCTCTCTCTCTCTTTCTTTCTTTCTCTTTTTTGAGACAGAGTATCCTCTGTTGCCCAGCCTGGAGTGCAGTGGCTCAGTTTCAGCCCACTGCAACCTCTGCCTCCTGGGTTCAAGTGATTCTCCTGCCTCAGCCTCCTCAGTAGCTGGGATTACAGTCAAGTGCCACCTGGCTAATTTTTTTTTGTATTTTTAGTAGAGACGGGGTTTCACCATGTTATGGTCAGGCTCAAAATTATCTTTTTCTTTCTTTTTTTTTTTTCAGAGTCTTGCTCTGTTACCCAGGCTGGAGTGCAGCGGGGCAATCTCGGCTCATTGCAACCTCTGCCTCCCAGGTTCAAGCGATTCTCCTGTCTCAGCTTCCTGAGTAGCTGGAATTACAGGCGTGTGCCACCTGGGTAATTTTTTTTTTTTTTTAATTTTATTTTTAGTAGAGACAGGGTTTTGCCATGTTGGCCAGGCTCAAAATTATCTTTATAGCTGGTTTGTGCATGCTGGTGCAGTGTACTATGTCTGATTGCTGTGTCCTTGAGGTTCAATCTGGTGTGCCCCTCTCTTGTGACAGTGCCCAAGAGGGAACTGGGACAGATGTCGCATGGGAAGCCCCACCCTCTGGATCTGTTGCTGCTCCTGACATTGTTCAACTCATTCCCTATCCCCTGTATTTCCTCCAAGCTGGAAGTTAAAGTGTGCTGGTGATTTTATGTGTCCACTTGACTGGACCATGTGATGCCCACACATTTGGTCAGACGTTATTCTGAGTGTGTCCGTGAGAGCATTTCTGGATGAAATTAACATTGGAATCAGTAGGCTGAGTAAGGTGGATTGTCCTCTCTAACGGGGGTGGGCACCATCCAATCAACCCAAGACCTGAAGAGAACAAAAGGCTGGTTAGGAGGGCAGATAGCCTGCCCGAGTGCAGGAGCTGGGGCATCATCTCCTGCTCTCATGCTGGAACTTGTGCTATCAGCTCTCCTGGGTGTCAGGCCTTCGCACTTGGACTGGAACGACTCCATGACTCTCCTGGGTCTCCAGCTTGCTGAGATCTTGGGACTTGACATGCATAACTGTGTAAGCCAATATCTTTTTTCTTCTATTTTTTTGAGACGGAGTTTCACTCTTATTGCCCAGGCTGGAGTGCAATGGCATGATCTTGGCTCACCGCAATCTCCGCCTCCCAGGTTCAATCGATTCTCCTGCCTCAGCCTCCCGAGTAGCTGGGATTACAGGTGCATGCACCACCACACCCGGCTAATTTTTTGTTTTTAGTAAAGATGGGGCTTCTCCATGTTGGTCAGGCTGGTCTCAAACTCCCGACCTCCAGTGATCCACCTGCCTCGGCCTCCCAAAGTGCTGGGATTACAGATGTGAACCACCATGCCCGGCTTCCAATTTCTTATGATAGATCTCTCTTTCTAATATACACAGAGGATATGTGTATGTGTGTTTATCCTATTGGTTCTGTATTCTCTATATAAACATACATAGAATGTGTGTGTGCACGCACGTGTGTGTGTGTATCTAGGCCAGGCACAGTGGCTCATGCCTGTAATTCAAGCACTTTGGGAGGCTGAGGTGGATGGCTCACTTGAGGTCAGGAGTTCGAGACCAGGCTGGCCAACATGGCAAAACCCTGTTTCTACAAAAATTAGCAAAGTGTGATGGCTCATGCGCCTGTAATCCCAGCTACTCGGGAAGCTGAGGCACAAGAATCGTTTGAACCCAGGAGTCAGAGGTTGTGGTAAGCCGAGACTGCACCACTGCACTCTGGCCTGGGTGTCTCAAA
>NW_022161630.1:0-12837 GCF_008728515.1 Papio anubis
GGCCCCGGTGTGTGATGTTCCACTTCCCGAGTCCAAGTGATCTCATTGTTCAGTTCCCACCTATGAGTGAGAACATGCGGTGTTTGGTTTTCTGTTCTTGTGATAGTTTGCTAAGAATGATGGTTTCCAGCTGCATCCATGTCCCTACAAAGGACACAAACTCATCCTTTTTTATGGCTGCATAGTATTCCATGGTGTATATGTGCCACATTTTCTTAATCCAGTCTGTCACTGATGGACATTTGGGTTGATTCCAAGTCTTTGCTATTGTAAATAGTGCTGCAATAAACATACGTGTGCATGTGTCTTTATAGCAGCATGATTTATAATCCTTACTGTTGGTGGGATTGTAAACTAGTTCAACCATTATGGAAAACAGTATGGCGATTCCTCAAGGATCTAGAACTAGATGTACCATATGACCCAGCCATCCCATTACTGGGTATATACCCAAAGGATTATAAGTTGAACTCTTTACATATAAAACATCCTTTAAAAGAAAAGTAATAGCTGGGTGCAGTGGCTCACGCTTGTAATCGCAGCGCTTTGGGAGGCCGAGGTGGGTGGATCACCTGAGGTCACGAGTTTGAGACCAGTCTGGCCATTATGGCAAAACCCTGTCTCTACTAAAAATACAAAAATTAGCTGGGCATAGTGGTGGGCACCTGTAATTCCAGCTACTCGGGAGGCTGAGCCAGGAGACTCGCTTGATCTCGGGAGGCAGAGGTTGCAGTGAACTGAGATTGTGCCACTGCACTCCAGCCTGGGAGACAGAGTAAGACTCTGTCTCAAAAAAAAAAAAAAAAAAAAAAAAAAAAAAGAGAGAGAGAGAGAGAAGAGGTTGCAGTAGGTTCTGAACTTGACGAACATCTGTAATTGAGAGTTGGCATTTATTTGAGGTACTTTTGTTGGTTCAAACTTACCAAGAGAACACAATAGTGTCTTATCTATGAACAGCTTTTTGCACATCTTAGAAAGTCATACATTTTATTTTTTCCAATGCTACTTCTAACTAAAGTTAAGGAATTTATGAGTGAATATGGTAACAGGACTATAAAGGGCATTAGAGTTTAATAAAACTATCATATCCATCCTACCACTTGAAAATCATTACACTGTGAGAGGAAAATAAATATCATCTCAATTTACAGATGAGAAAACTAAGGACAAGGGAAGTAATAATATAATATTACTTTCCTGGGCTCTGATAGGCTCTAAAGGCCTTGAGTAGTATCCTTTCTTCAATATATTTTAAAGTAAGGGAGTGACATGATCATAGTGGCACTTTAGGAAGATCAGTCAACTCAGGATAAGTCACAAGAGTCAACACTGTAGTGAGAGGAATGTTGGACTAGGAATCAGGGGCTCTGGGTTCAAGTTATGGCTTTATCACCTTAGTATGTGGCCTTGTGAAATAAAGATGAAGATCCCTGTCATTTCTACTTAACAGGGCTGTCGGGGGCTCAGATGAGAGAAATAATGAATGTAAGAGTGCTTAATGTCATCAGCTACTTTGAAAGAAATCAGACCTTTGGAGCCTAGAAGAGTTATAGTCAGTTTTACATAAATATTCTGTGGATCATGCATTCTGTTGTCACTTACGATACATTGTCATATCAACTCAAAACATTCTTTGTGAAGAAATAAGACGACAGCTCACCTTAAAATGTGCTTTGTAGCTTTTTGATACTTTAGGTAAGTACTTTTTAAAATTAGTTGAGAATGAGATGAATGTGATATTGCTGACTATATTACATAGCCTGTTTCCTCTGAACTCTAAGGATCACTAGGGTCCAAAGGAAACAGCTTCATGTAAAGGCCAAGATACCACCAGTAAGAAAGCAGGAATAGTGAGTAGGATGATGAGTCAAAGAATAGAGAGGTGCAGCAAAATATCTCCTAACATCTGCCATTATGGGGTGAGGAATGAAGAAAAAAATATGCACACTCACATTTTGATCTTTTCCCAGTGCCAGTGACAGCTTAATTACCGCTCATTATATACTAAGACAAAAATGTCATTATATGCTTAGATCAAATGAGTCCACTATTAGGCTGCCTGTGGACTAAGCAGTGTCATTCTGGCCCCTGTTAAAATATTTTTTTGGGGGAGAAAGGAGACTGTTACCCTGACCCACGTTGTTTTTTTCCCTGCATCAGCTAGTGGCTAAGCAGACCCAAGTTGTTTTTATTCCTTGCTTCCTGCCTTATTCGTTTCTAGCTCCTTTTCACTTTTGGCTCCAACCATTTTCCAATTTTCTTGTCTCAACCAGTTCTGTACTGTCATTTACCTCTTCTCACAAAATGTTCCAGCATATTTACAACAATTCTGAAATAATTGTACAACACTCAGATATGGCATTCTCATCTCCATCCTATTCCATAATATGTCCAAATTGATGTTTTTGCCAGGATACTGGGCCTTGAAAAGGTGAAGGCCAGTATTATTATAAAGACAGAGTTGTAAATATGATCAAGTAATTAAAGATCCAGAACCCCTATGGAGACTATCTAATAAAAGGCATCTTGCCATTTGCAAAAACATCACAGAATCAGTTTAGAGCCTGCCATTTTGTTGATGCCTTGAACACTACCAAGATTGCTCTACCAGAGAGGCAGTCTTAGGTTCTTGGAATATGAAGAACTGAGATTAAGGAGTTGGAGATTTCCAGCCAATGGGTATGAAGGGCTGAATATTTTTTAGGTGGGTTAACATCACAAAGTTTGCTGCTACTTCTTACCCTTAATCTCACCCAAGCGGACTAGGGTTCAATCCTGTTGCTTCAGAGTGACAGCTCTACCTACTGACACTAATTAAAATCTGTGCAGTCACCCAAACTGTTGTCACCGAGAAGCCATAGAAAGATAAGGCAATATTGTAACTCGATTCTGTTTTGATGGAGAGGCCACAGTAGGCTCATTGCTAAATTACTGTGAAGAATGGTGTGGCACCTTAGAGCCAATGATCTCCGATCATTTAATTGCAGCAAGTGATTTATTTGGTATTTTCTATATGATTTATTTATACTGAAAACACATTTTATTTACTTATTCATTTAACCACAAAAGTGATAAAGGGCAAGGGGACAAGATATACAGAATTTTACCTGGAAAAGGCATCATGGCCTTTGTACTCCCTTTAGATAAAATTCTGGCCCTGTTGAACAAAGAAGGAAACCCATCCAAGTAGAAGGGGAATTTCTCCAAAAATGTGAGCATGTCATCATTTTTCCATGTACCTTAAGTAAATGAAGAATGTTTGTGGGGAAGTTCCAAGATGGCCGAATAGGAACAGCTCCAGTCTACAGCTCCCAGTGTGAGCAACACAGAAGATGGGTGATTTCTGTATTTCTAATTGTGGTACTGGGTTCATCTCACTGGGGCTGGTTGGACAGTGGGTGCAGGACAGTGGGTGCAGCCCACGGACCGTGAGCTGAAGCAGGGCGAGGCATCACCTCACCTGGGAAGTGCAAAGCATCGGGGAATTCCCTTTCCAAGCCAAGGGAAGCTGTGACAGACAGCGCCTGGAAAATCGGGTCACTCCCATCCTAATACTGTGCTTTTCCAACGGTCTTAGCAAACGGCACACCAGGAGATTATATACTGTGCCTGGCTCGAAGGGTCCCACACCCACAGAGCCTTCCTCACTGCAAGCACAGCAGTCTGAGATCCAACTGCAAGGCAGCAACGAGGTTGGGGGAGGGGCGCCCGCCATTGCTGAGGCTTGAGTAGGTAAACTAAGCACGGGAAGCTCGAGCTGGGTGCAGCCCACTGCAGCTCAAGGAGGCCTGCCTGCCTCTGTAGACTCAACCTCTGGGGGCAGTGCATAGCTGAATAAAAGGCAGCAGACACTTCTGCAGACTTAAACGTCCCTGTCTGGCAGCTTTGAGGAGAGTAGTGGTTCTCCCAGCATGGAGTCTGAGATCTGAGAATGGACAGACTGCCTCCTCAAGTGGGTCCCTGACCCCCGAGTAGCCTAACTGGGAGGCATCTCCCAGTAGGGGCCGACTGACACCTCACATGGTCAGGTGCCCCTCTGAGACGAAGCTTCCAGGGGAATGATCAGGCAGCAACATCTGTCATTCTGCAATATTTGCAGTTCTGCAGTCTCCGATGGTGATACCCAGGCAAACAGAGTCTGGAGTGGACCTCCAGCAAACTCCAACAGACCTACAGCTGAGGGTCCTGACTGTTAGAAGGAAAACTAACAGAAAGGACATCCACACCAAAACCCCATCTGTACGTCACCATCATCAAAGACCAAAGGCAGATAAAACCACAAAGATGGGAGAAACCAGAGCAGAAAAGCTGAAAATTCTAAAAATCAGAGCACCTCTTCTCCTCCAAAGGAACGCAGCTCCTCACCAGCAACAGAACAAAGCTGGGTGGAGAATGACTCTGACGAGTTGAGAGCAGAAGGCTTCAGAAGATCAGTAATCACAAACTTCTCTCAGCTAAAGGAGGATGTTCGAACCCATCACAAAGAAGCTAAAAACTTTGAAAAACGATTGGACGAATGGCTAACTAGAATAAACAGCGTAGAGAAGACCTTAAATTACCCGATGGAGCTGAAAACCATGGCATGAGAACTACGTGATGCACGCAAATGTTTCAGGAACTGATTTGATCAACTGGAAGAAAGGGTATCAGTGATTGAAGATCAAATGGATGAAATGAAGTGAGAAGTTTAGAGAAAAAAGTGTAAAAAGAAACAAACAAAGCCTCCAAGAAATATGGGACTATGTGAAAAGACCAAATCTACATCCAATCAGATGTACCTGAAAGTGATGGGGAGAATGGAACCAAGTTGGAAAACACTCTGCAGGATATTATTCAGGAGAACTTCCCCAATCTAGCAAGGCAGGCCAACATTGAAATTCAGGAAATACCACGAAGATACACCTTGAGAAGAACAACTCCAAGACACATAGTTGTCAGATTCACGAAAGTTGAAATGAAGGAAAAAATGTTAAGGGCAGCCAAAGAGAAAGGTGGGGTTACCCACAAAGGGAAACCCATCAGACTAACAGCAGATCTCTCGGCAGAAACTCTACAAGCTAGAAGAGAGTGGGGGCCAATATTCAACATTCTTAAAGAAAAGAATTTTCAACCCAGAATTACATAGCCAGCCAAACTAAGCTTCATAAGTGAAGGAGAAATAAAATCCTTTACAGACAAGCAAATGCTAAGAGATTTTGTCACCACCAGGCCTGCCTTACAAGAGCTCCTGAAGGAAGCACTAAACATGGAAAGGAACAACCAGTACCAGCCACTGCAAAAACATGCCAAATTGTAAAGACCATCAATGCCAGAAAGAAACTGCATCAACTAATGAGCAAAATAACCAGATAACATCATAATGACAGGATCATATTCACACATAACAATATTAATCTTAAATGTTAATGGGCTAAATGCTCCAATTAAAAGACACAGACTGGCAACTTGGATAAAGAGTCAAGACCCATCAGTTTGCTGTATTCAGGAGACCCATCTCACATGCAGACACACACATAGGCTCAAAATAAAGGGATGGAGGAAGATCTACAAAGCAAATTGAAAACAAAAAAAAAGGCAGGGGTTGCAATCCTAGTCTCTGATAAAACAGACTTTAAACCAATGAAGATCAGAAGAGACAAAGAAAGCCATTATATAATGGTAAAGGGATCAATACAACAAGAAGAGCTAACTATCCTAAATATATATGCACCCAATACAGGAGCACCAGATTCATAAAGCAAGTCCTTAGATACCTACAAAGAGACTTAGACTCCCACACAGTAATAATGGGAGACTTTAACACCTCACTGTCAACATTAGACAGATCAACGAGACAGAAAGTTAACAAGGATATCCAGGAATTGAACTCATCTCTGCACCAAGCGACCCTGATAGACATCTACAGAACTCTCCACCCCAAATCAACAGAATATACATTTTTTGCAGCACCACATCACACTTATTCCAAAACTGACCACATAGTTGGAAGTAAAGCACCCTTCAGCAAGTGTAAAAAAACAGAAATTATAACAAACTGTCTCTCAGAACACAGTGCAATCAAACTAGAACTCAGGACTAAGAAACTCAATCAAAATCGCTCAACTACATGGAAACTGAACAACCTGTTCCTGAATGACTACTGGGTACCTAACGAAATGAAGGCAGAAATAAAGATGTTCTTTGAAACCAATGAGAACAAAGACACAACATACCAGAATCTCTGGGACACATTTAAAGCAGTGTGTAGAGGGAAATTTATAGCACTAAATGCCCACAAGAGAAAGCAGGAAAGATCTAAAATTGACACTCTAACATCACAATTAAAGGAACTAGAGAAGCAAGAGCAAACACATTCAAAAGCTAGCAGAAGGCAAGAAATAACTAAGATCAGAGCAGAACTGAAGGAGATAGAGACACTAAAAACCCTCCAAAAAATCAATGAACCCAGAAGCTGGTTTTTTGAAAAGATCAACAAAATTGATAAACTGCTAGCAAGACTAATAAAGAGGAAAAGAGAGAAGAATCAAATAGACATAATAAAAAATGATAAAGGGGATATCACCACCGATCTCACAGAGATACAAACTACCATCAGGGAATACTATACACACCTCTACGCAAATAAACTGGAAAATCTAGAAGAAATGGATAAATTCCTGGACACATACACTCTCCCAAGACTAAACCAGGAAGAAGTTGAATCCCTGAATAGACCAATAGCAGGCTCTGAAATTGAGGCAATAATTAATAGCCTACCAACCAAAAAAATCCAGGACCAGATGGATTCACAGCTGAATTCTACCAGAAGTACAAAGAGGAGCTGGTACCATTCCTTCTGAAACTATTCCAATCAATAGAAAAAGGGAATCCTCCCTAACTCATTTTATGAGGCCAACATCATCCTGATACCAAAGCCTGGCAGAGACACAACAAAAAAGAGGATTTTAGACCAACATCCCTGATGAACATCGATGCAAAAATCCTCAATAAACTATGGCAAACCGAATCCAGCAGCATATCAAAAAGCTTATCCACCATGATCAAGTGGGCTTCATCCCTGGGATGCAAGGTTGGTTCAACATACACTAATCAATAAACATAATCCATCATATAAACCGATCCAAAGACAAAAACCACATGATTATCTCAATAGATGCAGAAAAGGCCTTTGACAAAATTCAACAGCCCTTCATGCTAAAATCTCTTAATAAATTCGGTATTGATGGGACGTATCTCAAAATAATAGGAGCTATTTATGACAAACCCACAGCCAATATCACACTGAATGAGCAAAACCTGGAAACATTCCCTTTGGAAACTGGCACAAGACAGGGATACACTCTCACCACTCCTATTCAACATAGTGTTGGAAGTTCTGGCCAGGGCAATCAGGCAGGAGAAAGAAATAAAGGGTATTCAATTAGGAAAAGAGGAAGTCGAATTGTCCCTGTTTGCAGATGACATGATTGTATATTTAGAAAACCCCATTGTCTCAGCCCCAAATCTCCTTAAGCTGATAAGCAACTTCAGCAGTCTCAGGATAGAAAATCAGTGTGCAAAAATCACAAGCTTTCCTATACACCAATAACAGACAAACAGAGAGCCAAATCATGAGTGAACTCCCATTCACAACTGCTTCAAAGAGAATAAAATACCTAGGAATCCAACTTACAAGGGATGTGAAGGACCTCTTCAAGGAGAATTACAAACCACTGCTCAGTGAAATCAAAGAGGACACAAACAAATGGAAGAACATTCCATGCTCATGGATAGGAAGAGTCAATATCGTGAAAATGGCCATACTGTCCAAGGTAATTTATAGATTCAACGCCATCCCCATCAAGCTACCAATGACTTTCTTCACAGAATTGGAAAAAACTACTTTAAAGTTCATATAGGGGGAGGGGAGAGGGGGGAGGGATTGCATTGGGAGTTATACCTGATGTAAATGACGAGTTGATGGGTGCTGACAAGTTGATGGGTGCAGCACGCCAACATGGTAAAAGTATACATATGTAACAAACCTGCATGTTATCCACATGTACCCTAGAACTTAAAGTATAATAATAAAAAAATAAATAAATAAAGTTCATATGGAATAAAAAGCCCACATGCCAAGACAATCATAAGCCAAAAGAACAAAGCTGGAGGCATGATGCTGACTTCAAACTCTACTACAAGGCACAGTAACCAAAACAGCATGGTACTGGTATCAAAACAGAGATATAGACCAATGGAACAGAACAGAGCCCTCAGAAATAATACCATACATCTACAACCATCTGATCTTTGACAAACCTGACAAAAACAAGAAATGGGGAAAGGATTCCCTATTTAATAAATGGTGCTGGGAAAACTGGCTAGCCATATGTAGAAAGCTGAAACTGGATCCCTTCCTTACACCTTACACAAAAATTAATTCAAGATGGATTAAAGACTTAAATGTCAGACCTAAAACCATACAAATCCTAGAGGAAAACCTAGGCAATACCATTCAGGACATAGGCATGGTCAAGGACTTCATGTCTAAAATACCAAAAGCAATGGCAACAAAAGCCAAAATTGACAAATGGGATCTCATTAAACTAAAGAGCTTCTGCACGGCAAAAGAAACTACCATCACAGTGAACAGGCAACCTACAGAATGGGAGAAAATTTTTGCAATATACCCATCTGACAAAGGGCTAATATCCAGAATCTACAAAGAACTTAAACAAATTTACAGGACAAAAATCAAAGAACCCCATCAAAAAGTGGGCAAAGGATATGAACAGATCCTTCTCAAAAGAATACATTTATGCAGCCAACAGACACATGAGAATGCTCATAATCACTGGCTATCAGAGAAATGCAAATCAAAACCAAAATGAGATAGCATCTCATGCCAGTTAGAATGAAAATCATTAAAAAGTCAGGAAACAACAGATGCTGGAGAGGATGTGGAGAAATAGGAAAGCTTTTACACTGTTAGTGGGAGTGTAAACAAGTTCAACCATTGTGGAAGACAGTGTGGCAATTCCTCAAGGATCTAGAACTAGAAATACCATTTGACCCAGCCATCCCATTACTGGGTATATACCCAAAGGATTATAAATCATGCTGCTATAAAGACACATGTATATGTATGTTTATTGCGGTACTATTCACAATAGCAAAGACTTGGAACCAACCGAAACGTCCATCAATGACTCACTGGATTAAGAAAATGTGGCACATATATACCATGGAATACTATGCAGCCATAAAAAAGGATGAGTTCATGTCCTTTGTAGGGATTGGATGAAGCTGGAAACCATCATTCTGAGCAAACTACCATAAGGGCAGAAAATGAAACACCACATGTTCTCACCCATAGGTGGGAACTGGACAATGAGAACACTTGGACACAGGCTGGGGAACATCACACACTGGGGCCTGTTGTGGGGTTGTGGGAGCAGGGAGGGATAGCATTCGGAGATATACCTAATGTAAATGACGAGTTAATGGGTGTAGCACACCAACATGGCACATGCATACATATGTAACAAACCTGCACGTTGTGCACATGTATTCTAGAACTTAAAGTATATATAACAAAAAATTAAAGGTTGAAGGTAACTGAAAAAAAAGTAGAATGTTTGTGTGTCTGATACTCATGAACAGGCAGCACAGTGTTTGCAGGTGAATGGCAATAAACAGCTCTCATTGTCAATGCCTCCCATGTGGTATCTTTCATTCATTCTTGGGCTTTTCCAAGTGAAGCTACACCATAATCAAGGTCCATGGGGAAATACAGAGATGAAGATGAATGCGTTAAACTGGAGTCACATCACCCTTAGGAGTGGGCTCACTTTATTCCTAGAAAGTAGGATTATCTTGGCTGGGCGCAGTGGCTCACGCCTGTAATCCCAGCACTTTGGGAGGCCCAGGTGGATGGATCACCTGAGGTCAGGAGTTCAAGACCAGCTTGGCCAACATGGTGAAACCCAGTCTCTACTAAAAATACAAAAAATAAGCTGTGCATGGTGGCAGGCGCCTGTAATCTCAGCTACTTGGGAGGCTGAGGCAGGAGAATCGGTTGAACCTGGGAGGTGGAGGTTGCAGTGAGCCGAAATCGCACCATTGCACTCAAGCCTGGGGAACAAGAGTGAAACTCGGTCTCAAAAAAACAAACAAACAAACAAAAAAAAGTGGGATTATCTTATATAACAACGAATGAGTCGACTTTTCAAGGTTAAAAATATGGCATTTCCCCAGGACCAGTTATACGTTATACTAGTTACTGACCATTTCTCCAACATAACCTTAGCCCAGTTGTATGTAGTCAAGTAAACTGAAACCCAGGCTGCTATTTTAGCAGCTGCTGATGTGGCTGGGTTAAATTCTACACATTAGCAACTACTTAAACAAGCTGGGGGAAATGTTTGCTGCCTTGAAATAAGTGCAAGTTTAAGTTCCAACACTAAGTTGACCTATCCCCTCTAATGATAAGGATATTAACATTTATCAGTTACCTGCTGTGTGCTAGAAACTTTATGTTGATATACATTTAACCCTTACAAAAACCCTGTGAAGTAGGTAGGAATTAGCATTACTATATTATAAATGAGAAGCTCTAAAGCTTCTCAAGAGAGTTTAAGTAACTTGCTCAGAGTCACACAGCTTTACTATCATTATAGGCCAACATGTTCAGGTCACAATAGACATTTTTGACCCTGTTTAAATTTTTAAAAATTGATATATCATAGTTGTACATACTTTTGGGGTACACGTGATATTTTGATACATGTATACAATGTGTAATGATCAAGTCAGGGTAATTGAGATATCCATCACCTCAAACATTTATATTTTCTTTGTGTTGGGAACATTACAATTTTTCTCTTCTAGATATTTAAAAATAGACAATAAATTACTGTTAAATATAATTTCCCTACTGTACTATCGAATCACACATAGGCAGTTTAAGGAGGGAAGAGATGCATGTGTGCGTCAAAGTGAATAGCAGTTTCCTGAGTAACTAAGAACACATTGCTACTTCAATATTTTTCTCTTGTCTTCCAAGTAATTTCCCCTTAGTTTACAGTCTTTTTTGTGCTGGTGTTTTGCTCAGTTTGTCTTGTGTACTGTTAAAATATGCCCCAACAGACAAATAAAATGGACTCCCTGTGGCTAAAATGAGACACACCAAAAACAGAATCTCATGGCCAGCAGGATTAGGGCTTAGTTAAGTATTTCTGTGTTATTAAGTGCCACAAGATTTTTCCCCCTGTAATTAAGCAGAAACCAGCTCCCAAAAAGCATTACTGAAACAACTACAGCTGGAAAATTTCCCAGCTGACCAAGATAGACTGTCTGATGCCAACCTATTGAATCCACTGACCTCCACCCTCTATCCCAAGCCCCTGCCTTGCAGTCCTGCCACAGCTCTGATTTGACAGAGGACCTGACTTATAAAGATTTTTTACTGATAAATAGCTGCAGACCTCGAGCCAGTTTCAACCAGCTTACAAAGACTGTGCACGAACTTTGTGTCCTACAGTTCACCTTTAGATGTAAAGAGCCAAATTCTACCTTATTTTAATACTAAAACCTCACCTCAAAGTGAACATGAAATGCATGTTACATACATGTTTATCCACTGTGCATAGTGCCTGATTCCTCTTATAAATATTCACAGAATTTTCCCAACCTAACTCAATTATGTATGTGTGGCTGACCCCAGCTCCCTGTCCCTTCTGTGGGACTTGTACTTCTGACTTTCCCTGAAGCTGCGCTCCCCAATCTACAGATTGTATCTTCCTCTGAAAAGAAAGTCTCCTTTCCTTCCTCCATGGATCTCACCTTCCTTCCTTCCTTCCTTCCTTCTTTCCTTCCTTCCTTCCTTCCTTCCTTCCTTCCTTCCTTCCTTCCTTCCTTCCTTCCTTCCTTCCTTCTTTCCTTCCTCCCTCCCTTCTTTCTTTCCTCCCTCCCTTCTTTCCTTCCTCCCTCCCTTCTTTCCTTCCTCCCTCCCTTCTTTCCTTCCTTCTGTTTTTTTCTGTCTTTTTTCTTTCTTTCATCTCGCTCTCTTGCCCAGGCTGGTGTGCAGTGGTGCGATTACCTGCTGTGTGCTAGAAACTTTATGTTGATATACCTTTAACCCTTACAAAAACCCTATGAAGTAGGTAGGAATTAGCATTACTATATTATAAATGAGAAGTTCTAAAGCTTCTCAGAGAGTTTAAGTAACTTGCTCAGAATCACATAGCTTTACCATCATTATAGGCCAGTATGTTCAAATCACAATAGACATTTTGGTCTCACTTTTACATTACATTACATTTTGTCTCACAATAGATATTTTGTCTCACTGCAACCTCCACCTCCCGGGTTCAAGCGATTCTCCTGCCTCAATCTCTGGAGTAGCTAGGATTACAGTTACATGCCACCACACCTGGCTGGGGTTTTACCATGTTGGCCAGGTTGGTTTTTTTTTTTTTTTGAGACGGAGTCTCGCTCTGTCACCCAGGCTGGAGTGCAGTGGCCAGATCTCTGCTCACTGCAAGCTCCGCCTCCCAGGTTTACGCCATTCTCCTGGCTCAGCCTCCCGAGTAGCTGGGACTACAGGTGCTCGCCACCTCGCCTGGCTAGTTTTTTGTATTTTTTTAGTAGAGACGGGGTTTCACCGTGTTAGCCAGGATGGTCTCGATCACCTGACCTCGTGATCCGTCCGTCTTGGCCTCCCAAAGTGCTGGGATTACAGGCTTGAGCCACCGCGCCCGGCTGGCCAGGCTGGTTTTGAACCCTTGACCTCAAGTGATCCGCCCACCTCAGCCTGCCAAAGTGCTGGGATTACAGGCGTGAGCCACCATGCCTGGC
>NW_022161631.1:0-12823 GCF_008728515.1 Papio anubis
TTCCAGCTCCCCATTCATCCCACTGAGAGCCAGCTCCACCACTCAGTGAAACCCCTGCATTTGTCCTCCAAGTCCATGTGTGACCTAATTCTTCCTGGATGCTGGACAAGGACCTGAGTACTAACAGGACGCTGAACTGGTTAACACTTAAGCCATCAGTATATGGCAAGGCTAAAAGAGTACACTAATATATGCCCACTGGGCTTCAGGAGTTGCGGACACCCACCCCTGTATGCTGCCGTGGCGCCAGAGCCCAGGAGCGCTCGCCCAGGCTCCTGCACTTGCCTGTCTGCGTGCTCCCTCTCCCGTAAGGGGCTTGAACGTGCATGGCGATGGAACAGATAAGCCACACAGCTGTCGCACATCTTTTGGGGGGGGGGGTGAAGAACTCTTGCATTTCATATACAAGAATGTTTATGACAGAATTATTAATATTGTCCAAAAATTGTTAGTAGCCCAAATGTCTATTGGTCATAAAATGATGACATAATCTGTGGTTTAACAATCAACAAAATACTACACAGCAATGGTATTAACCAACAACTGCTACACAAAAGTTTTAAAAAATAGACTCTAATGAATATATGTTATATAATTCAGTTACATAAACAAAGAAAACTAATGTATGATATTTGAAGTCAGGCTACTATTTAATTGGACGACAAAAGTAGTGACTAAATCTTTCAGGACAAGAGAGTTATTCTAGGCAGGTTGTGACATCCTACACCATGATCTGAAGAGTAGGTAAATTTGTATCTTCTCTTCAAGATAATGTTCAAGATGATCTTACGCTTTTGACCTATTCACTTAGTGTATGTATATTTATATTTTGACTTTAATATTTAAAGGTTTATTTTATAAGATATATAATATATCTAACATTGCAAGAATCGAGTATCAAAATAAGCATAAAACAGTAGAGAAAATAGTGTGGCCAGGAAAAGCCTCTCTTAGAGGTAATACTTAGAGGAAAGCCTCAAAAAGAGATAGAAGCATGCCTTGGGTTGTTGCAAGAAAGAATGTTCCAAGAGCACAAGGAGGGGGCAAAATGTGTAAAGATGCTATGGTGAGAACACTTTTGGCACCCTAAAGAAAAATAGAAGGCCAATGTCTCTAGAAGACCTAGCGTGTATGGCAAAAGTGTTAGGAGAACAGTTTGCCAGTGTTTGACATTGCAGGGTCCTGTAGGCCAAATAACAGAGTTGGATTTTATTCTTAATATGATGAGAAGTCAGGCAAAAATCTCAATTAGGGGAGTGGCAAAATCTGACTTTTATTTTAAAAATATAATTTTGGCTACTGGGTAGGAAACAGTAGGAGACAAAAGGCAGGGTAGAAGCAGAGTGACTAGCTATGAGGCATTTCACTCGCCATGACACAATTCCTTTTTGGAACTTAAACATGATAGTTTTCAAATTGTATTTCCACTATCTTTCCTAAAGCACTTAAAATTGCTCATGATGTTGTGCACGTTCTCATATGCCTGTTTGAGAACTAAAAGAGTATAATTGGATTGTTCACAACACAAAGTTATCCTTTTAAGGGAAGGATACCTTATTCTCCATGATGTGATCATTTCACATTGCAGCCTGTATCAAAACATCTCATGCATCCCATAAATATATATACCTGGTAAATACCCACAAAAACTAAAAATTAACAAACTAAAAAGTAATAATAAAATGGCTTATATTTGTTTTTCCTGTAAGAAATTAATTTTCCTGACTTTCCATTTTACTTTAAAAAATTTGTCAATGATAAAATTCCAATGTAAAAGCCAAAGTTTCTATGATGACTCAAACTAAATTGCACAAATTCTATGTCAATTATATGTCATTTACTTTGAATCATTTAGAACTTTAAAAACCTTTCATGTGCTGGGTGCAGTGTCTCATGCCTGTAATCCTAGCACTTTAGGAGCCCGAGGCGGGTGGATCACCTGAGGTCAGGAGTTCGAGACCACTCTGGCCAACATGGAAGAACCCTGTTTGTCTCTACTAAAAATCCAAAAAGTAGCCAGGCATGGTGTCTTGTGCCTGTAATCCCAGCTACTTGGGAGGCTGAGGCAGGAAAACCTCTTGACACCATGGTAGGTGGAGGTTGCAGTGAGCCGAGACTGCACCACTGCACTCCAGCCTGGGCAACACAGCAAGACTCTGTTTCAATTAATTAATTAATTAATTAGTTAGTTAAAATAAAAACCTTACATGGACTTGATATGCTCAAGAAAATAAACTTACTTTCAATTTTGGTATCTCTATGTTTATCCTTCAGATATAAAGAGAATACTCTGAAGTTATTAAGAATTTGTCATGATCAACCAGTAAAGGTTGAGCAGTCTTGTGGATTGAATTTTTCAGTCACCATAAAGGAGCCAAGCACCCTCGGGTTGCAGTCCATGACCTAACCTGTTTCCAGTACCACTCTTTGGATGTGATTGGGTTCCTGCTGACCTGTGTGGCAACTGTAACATTTACCATCATACAATGTTGTATGTTTTATTTCTGGAAATTTGCTAGAACTGGAAAGAAGGGGAAAAGAGATTAGCTGTATTTGAGTCTTGAAGCTGGGAAACCAGATGGATGGGATTTCTTCACTTTATTCCAACAAGAAAGGTTATGACGCAAGATTCCTTTCTTTCTGTGACAGAAAATCTCTTTAAAACTGACTTACCTTGTCAAATAAAAATTTGTTTTTCAGAGATTTAATACCTGTTTAATGGTTAGAAACACTTTTCGTCAAGAGGGAAAATACTGGCAAAACTGTTAAATAGTATAAAGTCATACGAGCTGATATTTAAACTTGTAGAGCTTATATTGAAATTCGTTGCTCCCATTCATAGGTTACATGAAAAAAATTTTACTGAGCTTAAGTACATTTCATATATTTTACTTAAATGCAAGAATATTAAGAAGTCCACTGACAGTATTGGTACTGTTTTGCAAATACTCAGATTACTTTGGCTTCATTTTGAGCAGGATTTTTATATTTTAACTGTTGTTAAAGAAATTATTAAACAATTGAATTGTATTAAAAAACTCTCTCTTCCTTTTAATATTTTGAGATGAGTAGTGCTACTTGGCCTTTACGCTGAAGCATAGTGCTTCAACGTCATTTTTTCCCCAAAACTTGAGGCAAAATGTTTATTATTTTAGAGCTTTATTCATTTCCCCAATAGAATGTATGTGGAATTAGAAATATAGCTACTGCTGCCTGCTTCCTACAGTAATATTGAACTATTTTACAAAATCTTTGGTTCTATGAGCCAATTCAGACTTTCCATGTGATATCAACAAAATCAAGACATCTTTGTCCAAAAAAAATTAGAAATGTAGAAATGAGTGAGTGAGTGGTGGAGAGAACACCAGACTAAAAGTCAGGAGAGCTGGGGTCCAGTCCCATGCTTCTGCTGAGCCAATCTTTCACCTTGAGCCTCAGCATACCCATTTTTTCTGGTCACTTAAAAATATTCATCTCGTTGATTTTATTCTCATATTTTAAATTATTTCAATAGATTTTAGGGAACAGGTGGTGTTTTATTAGATGGAAAATTTATTTAGTTGTGATTTCTGAAATTTTGCCACGCCCATCACCCAAGCAGTGTACACAGCACCCAAAGTGTAGTCTTTTATCCCTCTTCCCACTACGACCTTTCCCGGAGTGCTGAGAGTCCATTATATTACTCTTATGCCTTGGCGTTTTCATAGCTTAGGTCCCACTTACAAGTGAGAACATCCAATGTTTGACTACCTAATCCTGAATTATTTCACTTAGAATAATGGTCTCCAACTCTATCCAGGTTGCTGTTAATGGCATTATTTTGTTATTTTTATGGCTGAGTAGAAATCCAAGGTGTATGACTGTGTGTGTGTGTCTATGTGTGTGTGTGTATCACATTTTCTTTATCCTCCCATTGGTTGTTGGACATTTAGGTTTGTTCCATATTTTTACAGTTGGGAATTGTGCTGCTGTGAAGATGTGAGTGCACAAGTCTTTGCATATAATGACTTCTTTTTTTCTGTGTAGATACCCAGTAGCAGGATAGCTGGGTAAAAATGTAGATCTACTTTTAGTTCTTTAAGGAATCTCCATACTCTTTTCTATAGTGGTTGTACTAGTTTACATTCCCACCAGCAGTGTAAAAGTGTTCCCTTTTACCACATCCATGCCAATATTGCATTATTTGAGGGATTTTAATGATGCTTATTCTTACAGGAGGACAGTGGTATTGCATTGTGGTTTTGATTTGCATTTCCATGATAATTAGTGGTGTTGAGCATTTTTTTTTTTTTAAGTTTGTTGGACATTTGTATATTTTCTTTTGAGAATTGTCAATTCTTGATCGGCCTACTTTTTAATGGTATTATTTGTTTTTTTCTTGTTAATTTGCTTGAACTCTTTGTACATTCTGAATATTAGTCCTTTGTCAGGTGCATAGTTGGTGAATATTTTCTCCCATTCTGTGAGTTGTCTGTTAACTCGGCTGATTATTTCTTTGCTGTGCAGAAGCCTTTTAGTTTAATTAAACTAAATAGATGTGACTTAATTAATCACATCTATTTATCTTTGTTTATGTTGCATTTGCTTTTGGGTTCTTGGTCATGAAGTCCTTGTTAAGCCAATGTCTAGAAGAGACTTTCTGATGTTATCTCCTAGAGTTTTTATTGTTTCAGGTCTTAGGTTTGATTTTTTCATTCATCTTAAGTAGATTTTTTTTAATAAGTCGAGAGATGTGGATTCAGTACCATTCTACTACATGTGGCTTGTCAATTATCCCAGCACCATTGGTTGAATAGGGTGTCCTTTCTCCACTTTATGTTTTTGTTTGCTTTGTCAAAGATCAGTTCGCTATAAGTATTTGGCTTTATTTCTGGATTCTGGATTCTGTTCCATTGGTCGACATACCTGTTTTTATACCAGTGCCACCCTGTTTCAGTAGCTAGAGCCTTGTAGTAGTTTGAAGTTGGGGAATGTGATACCTCCAGATTTCTTCTTTTTGCTTAGTCTTGCTTTGGCTCTGCAGACTTCAATCTGAGAATCAAATCAAGAATTCAACCCTTTTCACAACAGCTGAATCAAGAAAAAAACACACACACACACACACATAAAATACTTAGAAATATACTCAAACAAGAAGGTGAAAGACCTCCACTAAGAAAACTACAAAATACTGTCAAAAAAATCATAGAAGACACAAACAAATGGAAACATCTCCCATGCTCATGGATGGGTAGAATCAATTTTATGAAAATGACCATACAGCCAAAAGAAATCTATGAATTCAGTGCAATTCTCATCAACATATCATCATCATTCTTAACAGAGCTAGGAAAAACAATCCTAAATTTCATATTGGTTTTATTCTCATTTATGACCTTTAATCGCAAATGTAAGTTTTTAATTTTAGTTTGTGATAATATAGGAAATGCACTCTAAAAGGACTTAGTGAATTTTCAATCTTGCTAAACATACATGCACATATGTATGTCCATTACTTTTGAAACAAGACACAGCATCACTTTACTATCTAATAGGTATGTTGGGAAATTCAATGTGTTTATTGAAGACAGTTTGAAATAATAATTATTATTCTACATAACTATATTTTAAATGATCATGTCTAATTTTTTCTCTTTTCCACAGTCTTTTGATCCTTCCCTCCTATAAATATAACATTAAATTTTTAGCATAACAAAAAGATATATACAAGGAATACAAAAAGTATATAAAGTTTGTGGAAAATAGCTAAATCAAGCCATACACCTTTAATCTGCACATCAGTGAAACACTTTATGATCACAGTGGTCCAGATTGACAGAAACCTATTTGTCTTTGTTAACCAGAAGTCTCATCATTAAACAAGTCTCCCAGCAAATATTCTTGAGCCTAAGGCATGATTTAAATATATATCACTATATGTAGATGTGTGTGTGTCTATATATACACACATATATATCACTATATATAGATCACCAAATACATAGATTTGTATTTGTATACATATATATGAATCATGTCATACACACACACACCTACACTAAAACATTGATGTTAAAAAGTTATAGGAAGCGTTTACAACAGAATATTTTATACAAATCATCCAGGTATTGATACATTTATAAAGAAAATTAAGAATAATAAGGTGGCTTTATTTGCTTCAACTTCCTCACCAATGAAATGGCAGTGGTGGTCACAGTATTATCAACCTCATGGGGTTGATGACAGGATGAATTCATTAATATTTCAAAGCACCAAAAACAATTGTATATACAGAAAAGTAAAATTTTTTGGAACACTGAATTTGGCAAGGTTTTTAGATATGATGCCAGGAGCAGAAGCAACCAAAATAATATTGATAAACAGGGTTTCATCAAAATTAAGATTTTCACCCATCAAAGAACACCAACAATAAAGTCAACAGAGAAACCAGAGTTTGAAGTATATATTTGCAAGTTACATACCTGATAAGTGACTTATATAAAAAATACATAAAGAAAACTCACAGCTCAGTGTTAAAAAGACAAATAGCCTAATCAAAAAATGTTTAAAAGATCTAAACGGGAATTTACCAGGGAATATGTAAACGTCCAATAAGAACATGAAAAAATGTTTTATGTTAGATTACATAGTTGCGAGAAATACATAACGTCTTCCCAATAACAAGTAACTTTTCCTTTGTGCTCATAGTCAGGTAAATAAATCCTCATGACTAAACAGAAAAGCTACCTGGAATAAATACAAGTTATTTAGCAGAACTATAAAAATATAAAATTAAAGATATGTAAACAAATAACACTAGTCTTCCTAAGAATCCATACTAGTGATTAAAGTATTATAAATGAAGAGTCTGGTTTCCATATTTTTTAACAGTATCTTTCTCCACTACTGTGCAAAGATGCTATTTTAATTCTTATTATATGTACTAAGTCAAATACACACATACGCACGACTATGCATTAATAATAGAGGAAATGTATCTTGTGGCACATACCTCCTTCCAAAGGAACTGAGTGATGAGGTTTGTTTAAAAAATTGGCACTACTGAAAACAGTGTGGAGGTTTCTCAAAAAAATTAACATAAGATTACCATGTGATGCAGCAATCCCTCTTCTGGATATTTATCCATAACAATTAAATCAGGATCTCAAAGAGATATTTGCACATCCATATTCATAACAGCACTATTATAAAAGCTCAGACCTTGAAGCAATCCCAGCATCTATCCAAGTAAAGTGTAGGATCAACCGAGGCCGATTGGTCTAAAATGAAAGGAAAGGTGCATGTGCTGTGTCATAACCAAGAGGGAATGGGAGGAAAATTGTCGAAACCCAACCCATTGGGATGCATGTTAAAGAACTTTAAGAAAGGCTTTGCGGGGGGCGGGGGTGGGGGTAGGAAGTCAAGTTAACCCATCGAATGTTGAGAGCTCTCTGTGAATTAGAATAGCCCTCTTTTGGTGTTGGCTGGCCGGCCCAATGTACCATACATAGGGAGACCATTGGTCACGTGTTTAAGGTGGTGACCAGAGTCTGAGGACAGTCACCGCCTTCAGACCAAATTTTCTTATAGTAACTCATGGCCGAATGCAGCCCTGTTTAGCAGCTTTTTGCGGAATGCTCGCACTAGAGCAGAGAAATCAGCTGCGCTGGCAACTACAAAGACAAAGTGAAAGCTTCGCCTGTAAACACAGAGTTAAAGAGAAAGTCACAAGAGCTTGTAGCATGAGCAGAGTGAAAAGAGAAAGCTTATCTGGCAAACACGGAGATAGAAAGAAAGCCTCAGGAAAAACCGGTTTTGCAAGAACCACTGGAGGGAAAAGAGACCCCTCCTCCATATGTTCCAATCTACCCCCCTTTACCCAGAGTTACTGACTCTGAGGAGTCAAGCTCAAAAGGATACACGCCCCCAGTCTCTGCTGAGATGGAAAAATCTGAGCGCTCGCTCCAGGAAGTTAAGGTGAAATGCTAGATAATCAAGCAAGCTGTCTCCAGTCAAGTCCTGTTCCCGCTATGCAAATGCGTCTCTGGGAAACAAGGGGACCCCCATAGGATCCAAATGAGGCAGCCCAGCTACAGCAGCTGCCCAGATACCAAGAGGAACCCCTGCAAAGTTTAAGGGAAGGGGAAAAAAGGGTAATCAATTTAGGGAAAATCTCAGAGGTGCTTCAGGGCGCAGATGAAAGCCCCAGTCAGTTTTATAAAAGACTTAGTGAGGCCAGCGCATGGTGAACCGGGCATTTGTATAGCAGGCCCAGGGGGATATCAGGCGAAAATTGCAGAAAGTGGAAGGTTTTGCAGGCATGAATGCTACTCAGCTTACTGAAGTGGCCACAAGTTGTACATTAACCGAGATCAAGAGGCAAAGAGGCAGGCTCATTGAAGGCTTAAGAAAAAGGCTGATTTGCTGGCAGCAGCCCTCACAGGGAGGGAAGCTGGCTTTGCAAGGGGTCATGATGTGGGCACGGATGTGGGCGGGGAAGAGGCCAGTATGGACAGGGATTTGAGAGCACACCGAGGCTGGAAAGAGATCAGTGTGCACGGTGCAAAAGACAAGGACACTGGAAGGATGAGTGTCCAGAAAATAATATCAAGGAGAAGGGTCAGGGCCATGGTAGAGTAAGGCCACCAGTTGGGGGCTGCCACACCCAGGAGAAACCAAACACTGATCTGATCACTGGCAGGGGATGAAGGATATGAGGACTAAGACAGACCAGGCTGCTTCACTTGGGGCCCGGAGGAGCCCACATCAGATTAGAAGAGAGAGGCCAGCTAATGTACTTTACAGTAGACACCAGAGTTAAACACTCAGTAGTGACGCAACCTATAGGGCCACTATCCAAGAACTGTGCAACTATTGTAGGAGGCACTGGGGTCTCTGAAAAGAGGCCCACCTGTCGTTCAAAGAGGTGTGTTATATGAGGATGAGAAGTCCAACATGAATTCCTATACCTCCCAAACTGTTCAGTTCCTTTGCTGGGAAGAGACCCACTTCAAAAACTGCAGGCACAGATTATATTTTAGCCAAAAGGGAATGTAACTTTAAACCTACCTTGCCCAGAGGCTATGATGTTAACCCTTACTGTTCCGTAAGCTGCAGAATGGAGACTATATGCAAAAAAGACTCTGGAACCAGCAGTAAATGAAACGCATGGGTTGCTCACTAAAATTCCCGGAGTTTGGGCTAAAGTATCCCACTTGGATTGGCTGTATGTCAGGCACCGGTGGTGGCAGAGTTAAAACCGGGAGCAACTCTGGTTCTGGTCCGACAGTACCCGGTACTCCCCAAGATCCTACGGGGTGTCCGCAAACACTTAGAGCAGCTTCATAAACATGGAATCATAGTCAAATGGCAGTCACCATGGAACACCCCTCTCTTGCCAGGGCGGAAGCCGTCTGGTGAATATAGACCATTACAGAATTTGTGTGTGGAAAATCAGGCGATGGTGACCATCCACCCAGTGGTGCCAAACCCGTCTACTTTAAGGGGACATATTCCAGTAAGAGCCACTTAGTTTACAGTCCTAGATTTAAAGGATACATTATTCTGTCTCTGGCTTGCACCAATCAGTCAGTCTATTTTTGCTTTTCAATGGGATGAATCACAGTACACTTGGGCAAGACTCCCACAAGACTTTAAAAACTCTCCTACGATCTTTGAAGAGGCACTGGCCTCAGACCTTAAAGCATACACCCCACCAAATAGTGACTGTATCTTGCTCCAGTACATTGATGATCTTCCAGCAGCCCAACCCGAGAGGACTGCTTCCAAGGGACCCAAGACCTCCTGCACCTGCTATGGAAGGGAGGATATAAAGTATCAGGGAAAAAGGCTCAAATCTGCCTTAAAAGTGACCAGTATTTAGGCTTCTATATAAGCCAAAGGAAAAGATGGCTGCATAGCAAATGGAAGCAGGCTGTTTATGTGCTTTCTACTCCAATCACCCGGTGACAAGAGAGTTCCTAGGGGCAGCAGGGTTCTGTCGCATCTGGATCCCAAATTTCTCCCTCGTGGCTAAGCCATTATATGAAGCCAAAAAGACAGGAAAAAGGAGTCCCTCTGCTGGGAGGCTGACCAGGAGAAGGCCTTTAAGGAAATCAAAGAAGTCTTGACTCAGGCTCCAGCTTTAGGACTGCCAGATCTAACTAAGCCTTTTTTAAATATGTCCATGAGCAAAAGAGAATGGCCATAAGAGTTCTAACTCAAGCCATAGGGTCATGACATCACCCGGTGGCACACTTATCCAGGCATTTGAATTCTGTGGCACTTGGATGGCCTCCTTGTTTTAAGGCACTAGCTGTCACTGCTTTGCTGGTGCAGGAAGCTAATAAACTGACTTTAGGACAGCAGCTGACAATCCAGGTACCACACTCAGTTATAACTTTGACCGACCAATTTGATATTGGTTATCAAATCCGAGAATAACTCAATAAAAAGGGCTCCTATGTGAAAATCCCTGCATAAATTTAGAAACTGTGAATACCCTAAACCCAGCTACCTTGCTCCCCATTGAATCAATGTCAGGAAGCCCCCTTCATTGCTGAGTGGATGTGGTAGATGAAGTGTTCTCAAGCCAGAGAGATTTGACAGATGGGCCCCTTGGAGACCTGGACATTGAATATGTTACTGATGGGAGCAGCTTCATACTAGAGGGGTCTGCCACACTGGGTATGCAGTGGTGACTTAGGACTCAGTAGTAGAGGCACAGTCTTTGTCTACAGGAACTTCCTCTCAGAAAGCAGAGGTCTTATAGCAGCAAATATTTACACAGAGTCTAAATATGCTTTAGCCACTTTGCATGTTCATGGGGCTACTTACAAAGAAAAAGGACTCTTAACTCCTGGAGGTAAAGAAATAAAGTACAATGAAGAAATTCTAAGGCTCTTAGATAGGGTATGGACCCCGAAACAGGTAGCAGTAATGCAATGTAGTCAAAAGGCAGGAACATTAGAGGCTAAAGGACACAGAAAAGCAGACAAAGAGGCAAAGCAAGCTGCAATGGCGACTCCACCTTCTAAAGAAGAAGACTTAGCTATGCCCCTCCTCCCAGAGATTTCCCTTCCAGGGACCCCCAACCTACACTCCAAATAAAAGGGCTTGGTTTGCCCAGGAAAATGGAAATGACTTTGAAGAAGGATGGTGGAAATTCTTCAATGGGAGCCTAGCCATACCGGAAATGTTGGCCCAAGATTTGTAAAACAGTTTCACCAAGGAACTCACAGGAGAAAAACGGCGCTAGAGACATGATTAGGGAATCATTTCTATGTGCCATGACTCACCGCTAGTACTTGAGCCATTTGTAAACAGTGTTTAACTTGTGCTCAGAACAACTCCCGAAAAGGGCCCACTCAGCCCCTGGGAATTCAGGAAACAGGAGCCGTGCCCTGGGAAAACCTGCATATGGACTTCACCAAATTGCCCCGAGCAGGGGGATATCGGTACATTTTGGTGCTTGTCTGTACCTTTTCAGGATGGCTCAAGACCTTCCCCACCCAGACAGAGAAGGCATGAGAGGTGACCAAGGTGTTGTTAAGAGACGTTATTCCCAGATTTGAACTGCCCCCAACTTTGGGGTCAGATAATGGACCAGCATTTGTGGCTGAAATAGTTCAGGATTAACTCGACTATCAGAAATAAAATGGAAGTTGCACACAGCCTGCCAGCCTCAGAGCTCAGGAAGGATGGAGAGCATGAATCAGACACTCAAGCAGCTGCTGAAGAAATTTTGTCAGAAAACTCATCTGAAGCGGGACCAGGTCTTGCCCATGGTCCTTCTCTGAGTCAGGTGCACCCCCACGAAACAAACCACACTGGGTATTTGACTGTGAGATTTTGTTTGGCTGGCCACCCCCAATCATAAGTCAGATTAATGGTAATCTCCATAAGCTACAAAAACTAACTTTAAGGAGGCAAATGCAGGCTTTAGGTATGGCCATGAAAAAAGTCTATTTTGGGCACAGGAAAGAATGCCTATAAGTCTGGCAGACCCAGTGCACCCTTTCAAACCTGAAGACTTTGTTTAGGTTAAGAAATAGAATCCAACTACTCTGTGCCCCTTATGGGATGGGCCCCATACTGTGACCTTGTCCACTCCTACTGTTGTTAAAGTTGCAAGTGTCGTGCCTTGGATCCACCACAGTCAGCTGAAACCATCGTCCCAGGACCAGTGGATGAGCCAGCAGGACCCAGACCATCCGACATAGCTGATCCTGCAATGAGACCACGGTGCCGGTGGAGACGACAACAGCCCTGCTCTGGTCACTCTGGAAGATGATCAGTCTATGCACGGTGGAAGCTTGAGACAACAGCAAGTCCTGCTCTAGTCACACCAAGAGTTGACTAGTCTATGCACGGCCAAAGCTTAAAGAATTATCATCAAATGAGTAAATATGGCCAGAAATCTTAGGCCCATTAATCTTCTTTATATTATTCATTTTATTGCTTTTGTGCTATTGCTTTAACCAACCACCTACATGCCTTTACTGCCCATGCTGGCCGTAAGAATGCTACTGTTTGCTTTGTTTGTGCTGATCCCCATATCTGTGCTAGAAGGAGGAGGACCCATATTAGGATGCCCTCACTGCGTGCTCACTACATGGATAAGAAATACAGTAGTTAAAACTTTATTGTACCATACATACTATAGGTACCTGGACACAAGATAGGTCAGGGGGTACTGTACCCTTATTTACATGCTTAATCACATTATAAGATTGCAAGCAGTACTTGAAATCATCACTAATGAGATAGCAAATACGTTAGACTTGCTGGCCCAGCATAACACAGAAATAAGGAACACCATCTATTAGAATAGACTGGCTTCAGA
>NW_022161632.1:0-12818 GCF_008728515.1 Papio anubis
GCAGGGAAGAGGAATGGAGACATGGCTATTGGGGGAATCCCTATTTCGGATGAGCCAGCTTTCTCCTTCCAAGAAGTGCCACACTACTCTTCCATTTACATTTTACTGACCACAATTTAGTCACAGGACCATATATAGTTGCATGAAAGTCTGGGATATATTTACATATTTTATCCCTTAGGGTGAATGTCTTCTTTCCACGAACAGAATTGATATTTTGTAGAAAAGAGAGGGAGATAACAGATCTTGTAGTTTCTCCTGTATCTTCTTAATATGCACTTGCAATTAAATATTTACTGAATACAATAGGATAAATTTCAATCCAAACATCCATCACATGCAGAAGGCTATCCAGGGAGGAAACCCAAATGCCTGTTTTTATTTGGGATAAAATGTTGAAAGCTTAGGACGGTAAAGACAGTAAAGACCCTGGATGAAGGGTCCTGTCTTTCAGAAAGGCCTCTGGTTCAGAAAGCAGCACTTCAGGGTAGAAAGGGCAGTAGGATCCAGAAAATCTCTTTATATAGCCACCTTCTTTTGTAGAATGTTTTCCTTGGGTATATAATTTTATGTAGTTAAAAATCATTTGTGAAAGTTTCTACATTATTTATTCCAACATCTTCTTTTCTCCATTCTGCTTCTCTTCTCCTTTAGAGACTCCAATTAGGTGTATAGGAGATATAGGCTTAATATGACACCAGATGTCAACTAATGTCTTCTTTTTTTCTTTTCAGTTTTGTTTATTCTTTTTTCTGTCTGTGCCACAATTTGCATAATTTTTGTTGACATTTTCTACTTGGTTCCATTTGCTGTTATGCCCATCCAATGCATTCTGCACTTTAGATATTGCAATTTTGAATACTAAAATGCCTCTTTGGTTTATTTTAGAGTTTTTTCTCTGCTAAATTTGTTCATTGTCTCCAATTCCGTCTCTCAAATCTTTAACATATTTTTAATAGATAATTTCATGTCCTTTCCTGCTAATTTCAACATCTTGATCATCTGTGGGTCTGTTTCTTCTGACGAGTTTTTACTTGAATCATATGTTACATTTTTCTGCTTTGTTTCATACCTCATAAGTTTTGATTGCATGCTAGAGACACTGGATAAAACTACAGTAAAAACTGAAGGTTTGCCATACCTTTTTCTGTATCAGGCCGAATGAAAAGCTAAACTCTTTGCACTAATTATAAATTGAGTACCTTTGGTGTTAGAATTCAATTTTAATTAGTTTCAGTTGATTCACTTCATTGTTACGAGAGCAGGATCATGCCCCTTTCCTCAGCGGCGCTTGAGATATAAGCACCTGAGGCTCTTTGTTTGCTTTCCAGTTGAGCTCCAGCTTTTCATACTAAGGAGACCTCTTCTTCCAGCCCATCCTCAGTGTGCTATACTCTGCTGTGTGTATGGTAAATGTCTGTTGGGGGGAAACTCACTGACAGTAAGGAATGGTGTTATGTCTAGGGCCCCAACAGATTACTCTTTGTTACTCTAGGCCACTCAGTCATTGAAAATTCAGCTGATTCTTCTTACTCTTTAGGTGTAAAAATGGCCTATCTAGGGAAGAACTTAACATCCTCTGGAGTTGAGTTGCACCCTCAACTCTCCTTTAGATCATTAAGATCTTGGTGCCTCTCCAGTGTGTTCTTGATATATCACTATGGGAACAATGGTCTTTTGTGACCATCTACAATGTAACCAGAAGTGAAATTTCACTCTTTAGTCCTATTCCGACCCAAGTATTTTTCTCCCCAAATAAGCTTTCTAAAAATTTAATCAGCATGTCACGAAGATGAAATGATTTTAGTGAATTTACACAAGCAGTAACAGGGCAATATTTTCTCACAGAATAATTGTGTGTTACCTGTGAATATATCATGTGTTATTGGAATGAAATAATCTCGTGTCTATGGAATATAAAACAACTGTAGGCACAGATGTAGTTGTCACTTAATATGACTGTATTTTTATTGCCAGATACAGATTTGACTCTTTCTTCCTGGGTCCACATGGTGCTTTGATGCAACTGGATCAATTAAAGGACCTTATAATGAATTTAGTTGTCTAAGTATCTTTTAGCGTTTCTCTTTAAGTTTGGTTTCTCTTTAAATATACAGTTTATTAAAATTAACAATATAAATTTCCTCCATTACTTATTAATTAGTGTTTCATCATAAACACTTTAAGAAACAGTAGACCACAGAACAATTATGGAATTCACACAGATACCAACTACTAAATGGGTATATTTAAAATCATTGCTTCCTCTTTGTTCACTGTAAATACTTTTGTTGTATTTTCAACATTGTTTATCTTAAGTAAGTTATATTTTCTTAGTTTGCTTAATGGTGCTATATATATATATATATATATATATTATATATATATATATATATTTCCATTTTGTATTCTACCTGCTTTCATTGGAAAGAACAATAATGTTGCCATAAGGAAATTCCAGAGGCTGCGTCATTGATAAAGAAAAAAGGTTTATTTGGCTTACAGTTCTGCAGATTGCACAAGAAGCATGACACTAGCATCTGCATGGTGTGAGTGCCTCAGGTTGCTTTCACTCATGCTGGAGGCAGGAAGGAGACAGCTTGTGCAGAGATCACATGGCAAGAAAGGAAACGAGAGAGTGGAGGAGGTGCCAAGCTCTTTTTTTGGGTTTAAAATGTAGATTTTAATTTTCTGATTTTCCATAAGGTAGCAATTTTTCTATTTTTTAAAAAAAATTAATTTTATTTTAACTTCCAGGATACATGTGGAGGACGTGTATGTTTGTTAAATAGGTACACATGTGCCATGGTGGTTTGCTGCACCTATCAGTCCCTCACCTAGGTATTAAACCCTGCATGCATCAGCTATTTATCCTGATGCTATCCCTCCCCCACTCCCAACAGACCTCAGATTGTGTTGTTTCCCTCCCTGTGTCCATGTGTTCTCATCGTTCAGCTCCCATTTATGAATGAGAACATGTGGTGTTTGGTTTTCTGTGCCTGTGTTAGTTTGGTGAGGATAATGGCTTCCAGCTCCAACCATGTCACTGCAAAGGACATGATCTCGTTTCTTTCTTTTTTTTTTTTTTTTTTTTTTTGAGGCGGAGTCTTTGCTCCTGTCGCCCAGGCTGGAGTGCAGTGGGGCCCACACTCGGCTCACTGCAAGCTCACGCCTCCTGGAGTTCGCCATTCCTGCCTCAGCCTCCCGATTAGCTGGGACTACAGGCATCCAGCCACCGCCCGGCTGTTTTGGCCGCGCAGTAGAGCGGGGTTTTCACCCGTGTCAGCCAGGATGGTCTCGATCTCCTGACCTTGTGATCCATCCCGCGTCTCGGCTCCCCGATGCTGGGATTACAGGCGTGGAGCCACCAGCGCCAGCCGTTTTCTTTTTATGGGTGCATAATTGTTCCTGATGTATGTACCACTTCCTTCATCAGTCTATAATTGATTGGCATTTGGGTTGGTTCATATCTTTGCTATTGTGAACATATGTATTGCATGTAGCTTTACCGATAATTTATATTCTGGTTCTAGAGCCTTGAGGAATCACCATAATGTCTTCCACAATGGTTGAACTAATTTAAAATTCCATCAACAGTGTAAAGCGTTCCCTAGGTTTTATTCCTGGCTGGCGTGAGATGTAGTATCTCATTGTGGTTTTGACATGCATTTGTCTAATGATCAGTGATGTTGAGCTTTTTTCATGTTTGTTGGCTGCATAAATGTCTTCTTTTTTGAGGAATGTCTGTTAGGTGTTCTTTGAACAGGTTCTTTTAACAACCAGCTCTCTAGGAAGAACTGGGGGAGCTCCTCCCCTCCCTCCACAGGTCAGGCATTGATCTGTTCAGAGATGGCCCCTCCCAAGCACCTTCCACAAGGCCCCCACCTCCAAGCACTGCCGCAATGGGAGTTAAATGTCAACATGAAGTTTGAAGGACAAACTTCCAATAGCAATGTTGATAATGGAGTTAAAACATTGGTGTGAGTATTTAACTCTCGCACTACCAGCTCTGATGACCCACATGGTGCCCGGCTCACAGGGGCTTAAACTCACACAATGGCTGATTGTCATCTTACATTTGAAAAATATCTCCACTTTTTTTTAGGATGGTCTTTTAATCTAAATAGTGGAGATCGATATAAATCAGTATTCAGGCTGAAAATCGTAATAGTTTTACTTTTATATGTACACTTCTTCAAAAGAAGCTTTCATATTCCTTGAGTTCGTCTGTAGATAAAGGAATTAGGTAAACTATGGTCTGCTTTTATTTTCGTTAAAGGCTCTACATAGCAATATCCTAAAGGCCACAAGATGGCAGGCATTCCCTTTAAAGTAGAACTTTGACCTAAATATCCAGGACTTCCCAAGAGTTTCTCTTTGGTTCATGAAAACTAGGAAACAAGACCTTTCTTTCTTCAGTTTAAACCCATGCTTGTAGTTGGAAAACAAATATCTTATTTTATTCTCCTGTCACGGAAAGATGAAAATCAAAACATGCTTGCCTTTAGGAATGTCTACTCATTTGTCTTAGTTTTCCTCCTGAAACAATATGGACAACTTTTTATTTTTCACCTGTAATCTTTCTTTCTTTCTTTTTCTTTTTTTCTTTTTTTTTTTTGAGACAGAGTCTCGCTCGGTCGCCCAGGCTGGAGTTCAGCGGCCGGATCTCAGCTCACTGCAAGCTCCGCCTCCTGGGTTTAGGCCATTCTCCTGCCTCAGCCTCGCGAGTAGCTGGGACTACAGGCGCCCGCCACCTCACCCGGCTAGTTTTTTGTATTTTTTAGTAGAGACGGGGTTTCACCGTGTCAGCCAGGATGGTCTGGATCTCCTGACCTCGTGATCCGCCCGCCTCTGCCTCCCAAAGTGCTGGGATTACAGGCTTGAGCCACCGCGCCCGGCCCGTAATCTTTCAAATATCTGACTTTATTCTCTGCCGCCTTTGTCTCTCTCTGTTTCTCTAGACCTACACTCAGTTACTTTTACTTCTCAGTATGTGAAAGGGCTTCATGATTCTTAGCACCTAATTTTTTTCTACAAACGTTTAACTGTCTCTAGGCTTTGCAAGCAGCTGTAAGTCTGTGCTGATAGCTGTAATTACTATGTATAAAGCTTTAGAAGAGTGGCCTCTTATAATATTTTTTTCTTTTGCTTTGCAGAAAGCTTTGGGTGAAATAGGCAGGATGTGTGAATGGGTATTTGTAAGGCCATTCTTAAGTGGCTTAGGGTGAAATAACCCTGTCTTGGGTATGTCTTTATTAGTAGGGTGAAAATTGTATTCCAACAAATTGGATGACCTCAATGAAATGGAAAAATTCCTAGAACCACAAAACCTACCAGGACTAATCACAAACAAATAGAAAATTAGAATATACCTGTAACTTATAAGGCAATTGGAACATGAATCAAAAAACAGTCTTACCAAAAACAGCTTAGGGCCAGATGGCTTCTCTGAGGAGTTCGACCAAACGTGTAAAGGGAAGTTAGCACAAATCCTTCTCAAAGTCTTCCAAGTAGTTAAAGAGGAGAAAACAGTTTTAAACTCATTGTATGAGGCCATCATTACCCTGATACTGAAATTAGACAAAGACACCACAAAAAAGAAAACTATATCCATATCTCTTAGAAATACAATTGACCTTAAATAATGCAGTAGGGACTCCCAAAGCCTGTGCAGTCAACATTTTATATATAGGTTTTGTCTCTCCTAAAACGTAACTGCAAATAGCTTAGTACTGACTGGAAGCTTTACTGATAACATAAACACTTCATTAACCTATATTTTTGATGCTATATGTTTTATATACTATATTCTTACAAAAAAGTAGGCTAGAGAAAAGATGATGTTATTAAAATAATGAGGGAAATATAGTTGCTATTCGTTGAGTGGAAGTTAATCATCATAAAGGTCTTTGTATTCATCATGTTTATATTGAGTAGGCTGAGGAAGAGGAAAAGGGGAGATTGGTGGTGTTGTCCTAGGGTTGGAAGAAATGGAAGAGATGGATGAGGTGGATAGAAAGTCAAGAGAGACAGGGGCACTTGGTGTAATTTTATTGAAAAAAAAAACTCTGCCTAAAAGTGGATCTGCACAGTTAAAATGTGTGTTGTTTAAGGGTCAGCTGTGTATTGTTTTAGTAGAACAGTGGTTGTATGTGTCTGTAAATCTTATATTTGTAATTAAAAATAACAGTTGTATATACTTGTAGGGTACAACGTCATGTTATCATACATGTATACATTGTGAAAGGATCAAACCAGAGTAATTAGCACATCTGTTAACTCAAATATTTATCATTTGTTTGTGGTGAGAACATTCAACATTTTCTTCCTTAGCTATTTTGAAATATATGATTCCTTATTATTAACTGTAGTCATTATGGTGTTCAATGGAACACCAGAACCTTTTCTTCCTAAACACCTGAAACTTTGTACCCATTGAGCAACATCTCCCTTTTCTCCATCCACACCCGCTTCCAGACTTTTAGGGCCACCATTGTACTCTAAGCTTTTATGAGTTTGACTTTTTCAGATTCCACATGTAAGTGAGATTATATGGTATTTTTCTCTTTTGTGCTTGGCTTATTTATCTTAATATAACGTGCTCTAGGTTAATCCACTTTGTCATAAAAATGAACATTTTGTCTTTTTAAAATGCAGAACAGTATTCCATCGTGTATATATACCACATTTATAAAATACATTCATTCATTGATGGAAACTGAGGTTGTTTCTTTATCTTGGTTATAAGAATAATACTGCAATAAACATAAAAGTGTATATATCTCTTAAAAATATTGATTTCAATTCATTTGAGTTTATAACCAGAATTAGGAATGCTGGAGCATATAGTAATTCTATTTTTAGGTTTTTGAGAGCCTCCACATGGTTTTTCAAATGTCTGGCACTGATATATCCCACAACCAACAGTGTACGAGTTTTTTGTTTACTCCACATTCTCACCAGCACTTGAGGTCATTCATCTTTTTGATCACAGCCAATCTATCAGGTGTAAGGTGATAGTTTACTGTGATTTTAATTTGTGTTACTCTGATATTTAGGGATGCTGAACGTTTTCTTATGTATCTATTGGCCATTTGTATATCTTCTTTGTTTCTTGTTTCTCTGTACTCGAATCCTTTTTTTCCCCCCATAACTTTTATTTTAGATTCAAGAGGTACATGTGCAGGATTGTTACTTATGTTGCATGATGCTGAGGGGAAATTGATCCTATCACCAAGGTACTGAGCATACTTCCCAATAGGTTTTCAACACTTGCCCATTTCCTCCCTCCCTTGTCTAGTAGACCCAGCTTCTATTTTTGCCATTTCTATGTCGATTAGTATGTGACGTTTAGCTTCCACTTATAAATGAGAACATGTAGTGTTTGGTTTTTCTGTTCCTGTATTATTGTGCTTAGAATCATGGCCTTCAGATGCACCCATGTTGCTTCAAAGAACATGATTTCATTAATTTTACGGCTGCATAATATTCCAAGGTGTGTATGTACCATATTTTTTTAATCCAATGTAACATTGAGCACTTGGGTTGATTCCGTGTCTTTGCTATTGTGAATCATGCTGCGATAAACATGTGAGTGCATGTGTCTTTTGGCAGAGAATTTGTTTTCTTTTGATATATACCCAGCAATGGGATTGCTAGGTTAAATAGTAGTTCTGTTTTAAGTTCTTTGAAAAATCTCCAAAGAGCTTTCCATAGCGGGTGAACTAGTTTGCATTACCACCCAGCAGTGCATAAGCATGCTTTTTTCTCAAGCATCTGGTTTTTTTTTTGTCTTTTTGTTTTTGACTTTTTAATAGTAGCCAATCTGACTGGTGTGACATAATACCTCATTGTGGTTTTGATTTGCATTTCCTGATAATTAGTGATGTGGAGTGTTTTTTTTATATGTTGGTTACTTATCTGTCTTCTTTTGAGAAGCGTCTGTGTCTTTTGCCTATTTTTTAATAGAATGAGTTTTTTGCGTGTTCAGTTCCTCATAAATTCTGGAATACTAAACCTTTGACAGATGTGTTGCTTGTGAGCATATTCTGCCATTTTGTAGGTTGTGTGTTTACTCTGTTGAGATTTTCTTTTGCTGTGAAAAAGAATTTTTTTTTGATTTAACTAGGAGTCAGTTGTCAATTTTTTGTTGCAATTACTTTTGAGGACTTAGTCATATATTCTTTGCCAACACTGTCATTCACAATAGTGTTTCCTAGGGTTGTTTTTTTTTTTTTTTTTTCCCTAGGATTCTTATCGTTTCAGTTCTTACATTTAAACATTTAATCTATCTTGAATTAATTTTATATATGGTGAAAGAAAGGGATCTAGTTTTATTTTTCTACATATGGCTAGCCAGCTGTCCCAGCACAATTTATTGAATAGGGAGTCCTTTCCTCATCGCTTAATTTTTGAGAACTTTGTCAAAGATCAGATGATAGTAGGTGTGTGGCTTTATTTCTGGGTTCTCCACTCTTTTCCACTGGCATATGTGTCTGTTTCTGTACCAACACCACACTGTTTTGGTTTCTGTATATCTACTGTGTGCCCACAAAAAGTAAAACTGTTTTTAAAAATTTAACTTGAAGTTCTGGAATACATATGCAGAATGTGCAGGTTTGTTATATAAACATACACATGCCATGGTGGTTTGCTACACCCATCAACTCGTCATGCACATTAGGTGTTTCTCCTAATGCTATCCCTCCCATAGCCTCCCAGTTCCCAACAGGTCCCTGTGTTTTGTGTTCCCCTTCCTATGTCCATGTGTTCTCATTGTTCAACTCCCACTTATGATTGAGAACATGTGATGTTTGCTTTTCTGTTCCTGTGTGACTTTTCTGTGAATGATGGTTGCCAGCTTCATCCATGTCCCCAGAAAGGACACGAACTCATTCTTTTTTATGGCTGCATAGTATACCATGGTGTATATGCGCCACATTTTCTTTATCCAGTCTATTATTTATGGGCATTCAGGTTGGTTCCAAGTCTTTGCTATTGTGAATAGTGCTGCATTAAACATATGTATGCATATGTCTTTATAGTAGAATGATTTATAATCCTTTGGGTATATACCCAGTAATGGGTTTGCTGGGCCAAATGGTATTTCTGGTTTTAGATCCTTGAGGAATCACCACACTGTCTTCCACAATGGTTGAACTAATTAATAATCCCACCAACAGTGTAAGAGCATTGCTATTTCTCTACATCCTCTCCAGCATCTGTAGTTTTCTGGCTTTTTAATGATCCGTTCTAACTGGTGTGAGATGGTATCTCATTGTGGTTTTGATTTGCATTTCTCTAATAACCAGTGATGATGAGCTTTTTTTCATAAGTTTTTTGGCCACATAAATGTCTTCTCTTGAGAAGTGTCTGTTCCTGTCCTTCACCTACTTTTTGATGGGTTGTTTGTTTTTTTTCTTGTAAATTTGTTTAAGTTCCTTGTAGATTCTGGATATTAGCTCTTTTTCAGGTAGATAGATTGCAAAAATATTCTCTCATTCTGTAGGTTGCCTGTTCACTCTGATGATAGTTTCTTTTTCTGTGCAGAAGCTCTTTGTTTAATTAGATTCCATTTGTCAATTTTGGCTTTTGTTGCCCTTGCTTTTGGTGTTTTAGTCATGAAGTCTTTGCCCATGCCCATGTCCTGAATGGTATTGCCTAGGTTTTTTTCTAGGGGTTTTATGGTTTTAGGTCTTACATTTAAGTCTTTAATCTATCTTGAGTTAATTTTTGTATAAGGTGTAAGATGTCCAGTGGCAGTTTTCTTCATATGGTTAGGCAGTTTTCCCAACACCATTTATTACATAGGGAATCTTTTCCTCATTGCTTGTTTTTGTCAGGTTTGTCAAAGATCAGATGGCTATTTCTGAGGCCTCTGCTCTGTTCCATTGGTGTATATATATATATATCTGTTTTGGCATCAGTACCATGCAGTTTTACTTACAGTGGCTTTGTAGTATAGATTGAAGTCAGGTAGCATGATGCCTCCAGCTTTCTTTTTTTTTTTTTTTTTTTTTGCTTAGGATTGTCTTGGCTATGTGGGCTCTTTTTTGGTTCCATATGAAATTTAAAGTAGCTTTTTCTAATTCTGTGAAGAAAGTCAGTGGTAGCTTGATGGGAATATCATTGAATGTATTAATTACTTTGGACAGGATGGCCATTTTCACAATATTGATTGTTCCTACCCGTGAACATAGAATGTTTTTCCATTTGTTTGTGTCCTCTCTTATTTCTTTGAGCAGTGGTTTGTAGTTCTCCTTGAAGAGGCCCTTCACATTCCTTTTGAGGTGTACTCCTAGGTATTTTATTCTCTTTGCAGCAATTGTGAATGCGAGTTGACTCATGATTTGGTTTCCTGTTTGTCTACTATTGGTGTATAAAAATGCTTGTGATTTTTGCACATTGATTTTGTATCCTGAGACTTTGCTGAAGCTGCTTATCAGCTTAAGGAGATTTTGGGCTGAGATGGTGGGGTTTTCTAAACATACAATCATGTCATCTGCAAAAAGAGACAATTTGACTTCCTCTCTTCCTGTTTGAGCTCCCATTATTTCTTTTACTTGCCTGCTTACCCTGGCCAGAACTACCAATACTATGTAGAATAGGAGTAGTGAAAGAGGGCATCTTCATCTTGTGCCGGTTTTCAAAAAGAATGTTTCCAGCTTTTCCCCATTTAGTATGATATTGGCTGTGGTTTTGTCATATATAGAGATACCTTCCGTCAATACCTGGTTTCTTGAGAGGTTTTTAGCATGAAGAGGGGTTGAATTTTGTTGAAAGCCTTTTGTATATTTGTTGAGACAATCATGTGGTTTTTGTCATTTTATGTGATGGGTTACATCTATTAATTTGTATATGTTGAACTGGCCTTGCCTGCTAGTGACGAAACTGACTTGATCGTGATGGATAAGCTTTTTGATGTGCTTCTGGATTTGGTTTGCCAGTATTTCATTGAGGATTTTCACATCAATTTTCGTCAGGGATATTGGCCTGAAATTTTCATTTTTGTTATGTCTCTGCCAGTTTTGGTATGAGGATGATGCTGGCTTTATAAAATGGGTTAAGGAGGAATCCCTCCTTTTCTATTATTTGGAATAGTTTCAGAAAGAATGGTACCAGCTCTTCTTTGTACCTCTGGTAGAATTTGGCTGTGAATTTGTCTGGTCCTGGGCTTTTTGTTGTTGTTGTTTGGTAGGCTATTAATTACTGCCTCAATTTTTGAACTTATTATTGGTCTATTCAGGGATTTAACCTCTTCCTCGTTTAGTCTTGGGAGGGTGTTTAGGAATTTATCGATTTCTTCTAGATTTTCCAGTATATTTGCATAGAGGTGTTAATAGTATTCTCTGATGGTAGTTTGTATTTCTGTGGGATCAGTGGTGATATACCCTTTATCATTTTTTTGTGTGTCTATTTGATTCTTCTCTCTTCTCTACTTTATTAGTCTGGCTAGCAGTCTATCAATTTTGTTAATCTTTTCAGGAAACCACCTCCTGGATTCATTGATGTTTTGAAGGGTTTTTCATGTTTCTGTCTCCTTCAGTTCTGCTCTTCTTGTCTTGTCTTCTGCTAGCTTTTGAATTTGTTTGTTCTTGCTTCTCTACTTCTTTTAATTGTGATGTAAGGGTGTCAATTTTAGATCTTTGCCACTTTCTCCTATGGGCATTTAGTGCTATAAATTTATTTCTAAATACTGCATTAGCTGTGTCCCAGAGATTCTGGCACGTTGTGTCTTTGTTCTCATTGGTTTCAAATAACTTATTTATTTCTGCCTTAATTTCTTTATTTGCCCAGTAGTCATTGATGAGCAAGTTGTTCAGTTTCCATATAGTTGTGTGGTTTTGAGTGAGTTTCTTAATCCTGAGTTGTAATTTGATTGTGCTGTGGTCTGAGAGACTGTGTGCTATGACTTCCATTCTGTTGCATTTGCTGAGGAGTGTTTTACTTACAAAATGTGGTCAATTTTAGAATAAGTGCATTGTGTTGCTGAGAAGAATGTGTCTTCTGTGGATTTGGGGTGTAGAGTTCTGTAGGAGTCTATTAGATTGGCTTGGTCCAGAGATGATTTCAAGTCCTGAATATCTTTGTTGATTTTCTGTCTCATTGATCTAATATTGTCAGTGGGGTGTTAAAGTCTCCCACTATTATTGTGTGGGAGTCTAAGTGTCTTTGTACATCTCTAAGAACTTGCTTTATGAACGTGGGTGCTCCTATACTGGGTGCATATATATTTAGGATAGTTAGCTCTTCTTGTTGCAGTGATCCCTTTACCATTATGTAATGCTGTTCTTTGTCCTTTTTCATCTTTGTTGGCTTAATGTCGGTTTTATCAGAGACTAGAATTGCAACCCCTACATTTTTGCTTTCCATTTGCTTGGTAACTATTTCTCCATCCCTTTATTTGAGCCAATGTGTGTCTTTGCACATGAGATGGTCTCCTGACTACAGTACAGCAATGGGTCTTAACGCTTTATCCAGTTTCCCAGTCTGTGTCTTTTAATTGGGGGGCATTTAGGCCATTTACATTTAAGGTTAATATTGTTTTGTGTGAATTTGATCCTGTCACTATGATGCTAACTGGTTATTTTGCCCATCAGTTGATGCAGTTTCTTCACAGTGTGGATGGTCTTTACAGTTTGGTATGTTTTTGCAGTGGCTGGTCCCTGTTGTTTCTTTCCACGTTTAGTGCTTCCTTCAGGAGCTCTTGTAAGGCAGGCCTGATGGTAACAAAATCTCTCAGCATTTTCTTGTGTGTAAGGGATTTTATTTCTCCTTTGCTTATGAAGCTTAGTTTGGCTGGATATGAAATTCTGGGT
>NW_022161633.1:0-12816 GCF_008728515.1 Papio anubis
TCAAATTACTTCATCTACAAAATATTTCAGTATGTATCTCAAAATAAGATTTCCTTTTAAAAGCCTATCTACAATTGTATCACACCTAAAATATTAATATTTCAAACATATGACAAGTGTCCAAATGTTGCTCATCTTCTAACTTCCATGTGTTTATTCAAATAAGGATCCTACTAAGGTCCATATGTTGCAAATGATATGTCTCATAAGTCTTTTTTTATATATAGATTATCAGGGAGTTTATTTTGTCTTATTAAATTTTAAAGATACCCAAACGTATTTCTAAGAGAAACAGAATAATCTCTGTAGAAGGGATGCTGAGGATATTGGATGTGGGATGGATATGGAATCACATAACTATTTCTTGAACACTTATGTGTCAGGCACTGTGCTAAGTACTTCATATACAAATATTATCTCACTTTAATTATCATGAACACCCTGAGAAGTTACTATTATCATGCTTGTATTGGTCAGGACTATTTCAGTTGATGTGAAAAATAAAAATCAAATTGATTTAAGCATTTAAGCAGAGAAATGAATTCACTGACCTTCATAATCAAGTTATAGAAGATCATGTTTGCCTTGTTTCCTGAAGTATCTCCATGCCTAAAATAGTGCCTGGACTAGTACAGACACTAAACAAAAATTTGTTGAGTGAGTAAACTGAAATAATCAAAAGGTATATGGCTTCAGGCATGACTGTAACTAGGGGTTCAAACTATATCATCAAGAGCCAGTATCTTGCAGTCGTGTTTTCCTCTGTGTGAATACCACTGTTATTAAGACTTCATCTATGGGGTGGTCCCTAGTAGCAAGATGTTTATATCAACCCATATTCTGGTCCATAAACAAGAAGTCTCTTCCTGCATTGTTCAAAGAAAAGTCTTAAAGTTTACTGGAACAAATTGAGTCATGTGTCTATCTCTGAACCAACTCCTATGGTACACACCGATTGTTTAGAGAGAGATCCAGGGTTCATGTTAGGAACAATCACTGTAGCTAAGAAGATAAATTTTTGAATGGTCATGCCTGGGGGACAAGCCCATTCCCACAATCAGGAGTGAAATAAGTTTCCTCTCACCCAACCATGTAGGCTGAAAGTGGAGAAAGGGTCGTTCCTGGAAGAAAAAGACAGGTTCTGCTACCAGAAGGAGGAATAGAAGCTGGGTAGGCAGAAACAACAAATGTCCCAGTTTTACAGAAGAGGAACTTGAGTAAACTGCCCCAAATAGCAGTAGAGAAGAATGGTTAGGAGCACACGTTACAGAGTGACAAATCTGTATTCGACTCCTCATTTTCCACTTCGTGGTCATGTAACCTTGAACAAGTCCATTACCCTTATAATCCTCAGTTGATCATCTATAAAATGAGGGTAGTGATAGAATCTGCTTCATATGTTTGGAGTGAAAATTGAGTGGTAGTAATGTAGGAAAAGCATAATAATGCAGTATAATGATACTATAATATAGTAAGCACTCAAGAGTAATAGCTATTAATAGCACTCAAGAATAATAACTATTAGTATTGCTCAGAGTGACGCAACTACTATTGGACAAAATAATGCACTAAGCTACCAAAAAAAAAAAAAAAGAAAGAAAGAAAGAAAGCTTGGATGGGTGCATGCCCTTTTATCATTTCTGAGAGAGAACACCTGGCAGAATATGATTATAGACTGAGAAAAAGATACTACCACGATCAGTGCATGTTTAGAAATCTAGTGTTAATGTCTAAAGGGAAAATCAGCACCCACTGGCAGTTTTCACTGATCTTATAACTTTCAGTATTTTTCCATCAAAGGCCTGGGACCTCACCTGTCACCGGCGACAGTCTAAGGCTTTTCATCCAAATAATTTATATCTGTAGATACCAGAACCACTGAAGTAATCTGAAAAACGCAAGAACTGAGCCACCTTGACCTTGGAATCTAAAAAGCTAGCCTAGAGGAAAAAAAAATAGGTTATTTAGTCAAGTAGTCATATAGATCTTGGTTAAAACTTTGGCTCAGCCCCTTTATAGAATTGTGAAATTCAATTTACTTCTGAGAGTATCAGTTTTTTTTCAATGTGTAATAGTGGGGATAACAACTCCTGCCTCACAAAATTATTCTAAACATTGGATGACGTCAACATATATAAAGTAGCTTAGTATATTGCCTGCAGAGACAGTGTCCAGTAAGTGAAATTTTCATCTCTACTACCATCAAAGCATTGGCTATCCCCTTAGGGGGTCTTGTTGACTTTCTTACTGTCCTACCTTCACTTAGGTACTGCACATTCTTTTTCAGTCTTGAAAGATACACTCATCAAGATTACTCACTTGGGAAAAAAAACCAAGATGAGATTGGCATAGCTTTATTTGTTTTTCTGTTTGGGTTTTTTATTTTGGTTTGACTCAGGATTTAAAAATTGAAACAGTGAAGATGACAGCAGTTGTTTGAAGCAAACTTTCCCATAATTCTACAACGTGACCAAGGGCTTTGTACTTTTTTTAAATAGTCATTTCAAATGTTATAAAATGCAGTGTTAAAGAAAGTCCCTTGAACTACAAAAAGGTGCCCCATTTCACCAGAAAGACAATGGCCCAGTTCTCATGTGAGTCCAAACAGAGAAAGTGACAAAATTGTTTTTGTGTAAATTATTTTAATCTTGGGCAATTTTTAAACCTATGCCTTAATACTTTTGTACTTTTTAAAAATGTTGTTTTATTTTGACTGTTCAGCCATCATGGTCCTGCCTATGAAGGTTATTGGTTTCCCCTAGAGTAAGTAGAGATGTGGAGGCAATCAAGGTTTACCTGTACAGTGACAAGACCAGTTCAATAAAAGTGTATGCCTTTTAAATATTTCTCACTTGTTTCAGCCTACAATACACCAATAAAACTTTGACTTTTTCTAACATCTGGCTCCATAGCCCCTGGACCAGATAACTGCAGATGCTGAACCTCTTTTTGTGTCTTGTTATCAGACAGGCCTCTTTGAGAGCTTTTTTTTTAAAAAAAAGACATTCTTTATTTTTATTTTTTATTTCCATAGATAATTGAGGAACAGGTGGTGTTTGGTTAAATGAGTAAGTTCTTTAATGATGATTTGGGAGACTTTGGTGCACCCATCACCCGAGTAGTATGCGCTGCATCCTATTTGTAGACTTTTATCCCTCACACCATTTCCATTCTTTCCCCCTGAGGTCCCAAAGTCCATTATGTCATTCTTATGCCTTTGCATCCTTATAGCTTAGGTCCCACGTATAAGCGAGAACATACAATGTTTGCTTTTCCATTCTTGAGTTACTTTACCTAGTACAGTAGCCTCCAATCTCACCTAGGTCACTGCAAATGCCATTAATTTGTTCCTTTTTGAACAGAAAACGAAACACCACGCGTTCTCACTCATAAGTGGGAGTTGAACAATGAGAACACATAGACATGGGGAGGGGAACATCACACACTGGGACCTGTCAGAAGGTGGGGGGCAAAGAGAGGGAGAGCATTAGGACAAATATCTAATGCATGTGGGGCTTAAAACCTAGATGACGGGTTGATAGGTGCAGCAAACCATGGCACATGTATACCTATGTAACGAATCTGCACTTTCTGCACATGTATCCTGGAACTTAAAGTAAAATTTATTTATATCTATATATGTGTGTATATATAATATATAATATATTATATTATATAACATATATAGATACAAATATATATTATATAAATATATATAAATAAATATAAATATATATAAATTCCTTCTTATGGTTGAGTAGTATTCGTGTATATATAGATATATCTATATATCTATATTTATATATATCTATATATATATATCTCACAGATTCTTTATCCACTCATTGATTGATGGGCATTTGAGTTGATTCCACTATTTTGCAATTCTGAATTGTGCCACTGTAAACAAGCATGTGCAAATATCTTTTTCGTATAATGACTTATTTTCCTCTGGAAAGATACCATGTAGTGGGATTGCTGGATTAACTGCTAGTTCTACTTTTAGTTATTTAAAGAGTCTCTGTAGTTTTTCATAGTGGTTGTACTAGTTTACATGCCCACCAGCAGTGTATCAGTGTTCCCTGTTCATTGCATCCATGCCAACATCTATTATGTTTTGATTTTTGGATTATGATGATTCTTGCAGGAGTAAGGTGGTATTATATTGTTATCAGGGGAAGCAACCCCCCGTAATTCAACTTGAGTCCTTTTCTATTTTTCTTAAGTGTTGGCTTGTCTGAGAAATAAAGGGAAAGGGTACAAAAGAGAGAAAGTTTAAAGCTGGGTGTCCGGGGGAGACATCACATATCGGCATGTTCTGTGATGCCCCCCAAGCTGCAAAACCAGCAATATTTTATTAGTGATTTTCAAAAGGGGAGGGAGTGTACAAATAGGGTGTGGGTCACAGAGATCACACGCTTCACAAGGTAATAAAATATCACAAAGCAAATGGAGGCAGGGTGAGATCACAGGACCGGGGTGAAATTAAAATTGCTAATGAAGTTTTGGTCATGCATTGTCATTGATAACATCTTATCAGGAGACAGGGTATGAGAGTAGACAACCGGTCTGACCAAAATTTATTAGACGGGAATATCCTCATCCTAATAAGCCTGGGAGTGCTACGGGAGACCAGGGCTTATTTCATCCCTTATCTACAACTGTAAAAGACAGACGTCCCCAGAGCAGCCATTTTAGAGTTCTACCCCTAGGCACTCATTCTCTTTCTCAGGGCTGTTCCTTGCTGTGAAAAAGAATTCAGCGATATTTCTCCCATTTGCTTTGAAAAAAAAGAAATATGGCTTTGTTCCACCTGGCTTTCAGGCAGTCAGACCTAATGGTTATCTCCCTTGTTACCTGAACATCACTGTTACACTGTTGTTTTTTCAAGGTGTCCAGATTTTATATTGTTTAAACAGTTTGTGCAGTTAATGCAATCATCACAAGTTCCTGAGGTGACAATCATCCCCAGTTTATGAAGATGACAGGATTAAGAGATTAAAGACAGGCATAGGAAATCACAAGAGTATTTGATTGGGGAAGATATGTCCATGAAATCTTCTACAATTTATGTTCAGAGATTGCAGTGAAGACAGGCATAAGAAATTATAAAGTATTAATTTAGGAACTAATAAATGTCCATGAAATCTTCTACAATTTATGTTCTTTTCTGCTATGTCACCTGTCCCTCTGTTTGGGGTCCCTGACTCCCACAACACATTGTGTTTTATTTTCATTTCCCCTGATCATTAGTGGTGTTGATCATTTTTCATATGTTTGCTGGTCATTTGTAAATCTTCTCTTTTGAGAGAATTGTCTATTCATGTCCATAGCCCACTTTTGATGGAATTGTTTTTTTTTTTTTAATTTATTTATTATTATACTTTTAAGCTTTTGTAGGGGTACATGTGCATAACGGGTATAATTTCTTACATATGTATACTTGTACATGTTGGTGTGCTGCACCCATCAACTCGTCATTTACATCAGGTATAACTCCTAATGCAATCCTCCCTCCCTCCCATGATAGCCCCGTGTGTGATGTTCCTTCCTGAGTCCAAGTGATTCATTGTTCAGTTCCCACCTATGAGGAGAACATGCGGTGTTTGGTTTTCTGTCTTGTGATAGTTTGCTAAGAATGATGCTCTTAGCTGCATCCATGTCCCTACAAAGGACGAAACTCCACTTTTTATATGGCTGCATAGTATTCCATGGTGTATATGTGCCACATTTTCTTAATCCAGTCCGTCACTGATGGACATTTGGGTTGATTCCAAGTCTCTTTGCTATTAGGAATAGTGCTGCACAAACATACATGCAGTAAAGTCTTTATATAGCAGCATAATTTATAATCCTTGGTATATACCCAGTAATGGGATGGTTGGCCATATGGTACATCTAGTTCTAGATCCTTGGAGGAATCAGCCATACTGTCTTCTCCCATAATGGTTAAACCTGGGTTTACAATCCTGACCAACAGTGTAAAATGTGTCTTCATTTCTCCACATCCTCTCCAGCACCTGTTGTTTCCTGACTTTTAATGATCACGCATTCTAACTGGTGTGAGATGGTATCTCATTGTGGTTTTGATTTGCATTTCTCTGGTGGCCAGTGATGATGAGCATTTTTTCATGTGTCTGTTGGCTGTATGAATGTCTTCTTTTGAGAAATGTCTGTTCATATCATTTGCCCACTTTTTGATGTAGTTGTTTGGTTTTTTCCTGTAAATTTGTTTGAGTTCTTTTTGTAGGTTCTGGATATTAGCCTTGTCAGATGAGTAGATTGCAAAATGTTCTCCCATTCCTGTAGGTTGCCTGTTCACTCTGGATGGTAGTTTCTTTGCTGTGCAGCCTTTAGTTTAATGAGATCCCATTTGTCAATTTTAGCTTTTGCTGCCGCTTGCTTTTTGGTGTTTTAGATATGAAGTTCCTTTTGCCTCATGCCTGTCCTGAATGGTACTACCAGGTTTTCCTCTTAGGATTTTTATGGTATTAGGTCTAACATTTGGGGAAGTCTCTAATCCATCTTGAATTTAATTTTCAGAGGTTATAAGGAGCGATCCAGTTTCAGCTTTCTACTTATGTATGCGCCAATTTTCCTAGCACCATTTATTAAATAGGAATCCTTTCCCCATTTCTTGTTTTTCAGGTTTGTCAAAGATCAGATGGCTGTAGATGTGTGGTATTATTTCTGAGGACTCTGTTCTGTTCCATTGGTCTATATCTCTGTTTGGTACTCAGTACCATATACTGTTTTTGGTTACTGTAGCCTTGTAGTATAGTTTGAAGTCAGTGCATGGATGCCTCCAGCTTTGTTCTTTTGACTTTAGGATTTGTCTTGAGGTGACGCGGGCTCTTTTTGTCTCCATATGAACTTTAAAGCAGTTTCCATTTCTGTGGAAGAAACCTATTGCAGCTTGATGGGGATGGCATTGAATTCATAAATTACCTTGTCCAGTATGGCTTACTAATGATATTGATTCTCCATCCACATATGTATGTTCTTTCCATTTGTTTGTGTCCTCTTTTATTTCACTGGAGCAGTGGTTTGTAGCTCCTCTTGAAGAGGTCCCTTTACATCCCTTGTAAGCTGGATTCTAGGCATTTATTCTCTTTGAAGCAATTGTAAATTTGAAGTTCATTCATGATTTGGCTCTTGTGGTTTGTCTGTTATTGTATAAGAATGCTTGTGATTTTTTGCACATTAATTTTAGATCCTGAGACTTTGCTGAAGTTGCTTATCAGCTTAAGGAGATTCGGGGCTGAGACAATGGGGGTTTTCAAATACATGCAATCATGCCATCTGCAAACAGGGACAATTTGACTTCTTTCCTAACTGAATAATTTCTTGATTTCTCTTGCCTAATTGCCTCTAGCCAGAACTTCCAACACTATGTTGGAATAGGAGGGTGAGAGGGCATCCCTGTTCAGCCAGTTTTCAAAGGAATTTTTCCAGTTTTGCCCATCTCAGTATGATATTGGCTGTGGGTTTCATTGCACAGCCTTATTATTTTGAGGTACGTCCATCAATACCGAACTTATTGAGCGCTTTTAGCATGAAGGGCTGCTGGAATCTTGTCAAAAGCCTTTTCTGCATCTATTGGAGATAATCATGTGGTTCTTGTCTGGTCTTGCGGTTTATATGCTGATTATGTTTATTGATTTTGGCGAATTGCTTGAACCAGCCTTGCATCCCAGGGATGAAGCCCACTTGATCATGGTGGATAAGCTTTTGATGTGTTGTTGAACTGCCTAGTATTTTATTGAGGATTTTTAAAATTACGTTGTTCATCAGGATATTGGTCTAAAATTCTCTTTTTTCTTTTGTGTCTCTGCCAGGCTTTGGTATCAGGATGATGTTGGCTCCCTATAAAATGAGTTAGAGGATTCCTCTTTTCTATTGATTGGAATAGTTTCAGAAGGAATGGTACCAACTCTCCTTATATACCTCTGTAGAATTCAGCTGTGAATCCATCTGTCCTGACTTTTTGCTGGTAGGCTATTAATTATTGCCTCAATTTCAGAGCTCTACTATTGGTCTATTCAGATTCAACTTCTTCTGGTTTAGTCTTTGAAGAGGTAAGTGTCCAGGAAATTATCTATTTCTTCTAGATTTTCCAGTTTATTTTATGAGGTGTTTATAGTATTCCTCTGATGGTAGTTTGTATTTCTGTGGGTCGGTGGTGATATCCCTTTATCATTTTTAATTGGTACATTTGATTCTTCTCTTTCTTTTTTACAGTCTTGCTAGTGGTCTATCAATTTGAGCGATTCCTTTCAAAAACCAACTCCTGGATTCACTGGAGTCTCGGAGGCTTGAGAGTTTCCTTCTAACAGTCAGGGACTCTCAGCTGTAGGTCTGTTGGAGATTGCTTGAGGTCCACTCCAGACCTCTGTTTGCCTGTATCAGCAGCAGAGGCTGCAGAAGATAGAATATTTCTGAACAGCGAGTGTACTCCGTCTGATTCTTGCTTGAAGCTTCCTCCTCAGGGGTGTACCCACCCTGTGAGGTGCGCCAGACTGCTCCCTAGTGGGGATGTCTCCCAGTTAGGGTTACTCAGGGTCAGGGACCCACTTGAGGGCAGGCAGTCTGTCCCTTCTCAGATCTCTGCTAGCCTCCGTGTTGGGAGATCCACTGCTCTCTCTGGGAAGCTGTCACCAGACAGAGTCGCTTTTATGTCCCTTTCGCAGAGGCTCTCTGCTGCTTTTTCTTCTTGCTTTGTTGTTGTTGTTGTGTGAAGCTGTGCCTGTCCCCAGAGGTGGAGCTCCACAGAGACAGGCAGGTTCTTGAGCTGCTGTGAGCTCCACCTGAAGTTGAAGCTTCCCAGCAGCCGAGCCATCTACTTAAGCCTCACAGCAATGGCGAGCCCCCAGCCTCGCTGCTGGCTCCTTTGCTTGGCAGATCACAGACTGCTGTGCTAGCAATGAGGGAGGCTCCGGTGGGCGTGGACCCCTCCCGCCAGGTGTGGGATATGATGTCCTGGTGTGCCTGTTTTGCTTAAAGCGCACATTGGGGTGGAGCACCCGATTTTCCAGGTGTTGTGTGTCTCAGTTCCCCTGGCCAGGCAAGGGACTCTTTCCCTTGCGCCCCAGGTGAGGGCGCATGCCTAGCCCTGCTTTAGCTCTCGCTGGTCGGGCTGCAGCAGCTGACTAGCACCAATCTGCCTGGCACTCCCCAGTGAGATGAACCCAGTACTCAGCTGAAAAGGCGTGAAATCACGGTCTTCTGTGTCGCTGGCGCTGGGAGTTGGAGACTGGAACTGTTCCTATTCGGCCATCTTGCTCCGCCCCTCCTGTTTGTTTTTTCCTTGCTAATTTGTTTGAGTTTGTTGTTGATTCTGGATATTAGTCCTTTTTCAGCTGTATAAATTGTGAAGACTTTCTCCCACTCTGCGGGTTGCCTGTTTCCTCTGCTGACTGTTCCTTTTGCTGTGCAAAAGCTATTTAGTTTAATTAAGTTTTGGCTACTTCCCTTCATTTTTATTATATTTGCTTTTGGTTTCTTGATCATAAAATTCTTGCCTAAGCCAATGTCTAGAAGGGTTTTTCCAATGTTATCTTCTAGAATTTTTATAGTTTCAGGTCTTAGATTTAAGTTATTGATCCATCTTGGGTTGATTTTTGTATAAGGTGAGAGATGAGGATCCAGTATCATTCACCTACACGTGGCTTGCCAATTATCCCAGCAGCATTTGTTAAGTAGGATGTCCTTTCTCACTTTATGTTTTTGTATACTGAGTCAAAGATCAGTTGGCTGTAAGTTTTTGGATTTATTTCTGAGTTCCTGCAAAGCAGCTGCAGTGTCTTTGAATAGAACAAATATTTATTCCCATTCCTGAGGGTCTAGGTTTTGCTGTAAGTTTGTAATGACCTCAGTAGAAGCATTTTGTTGATACGAAGTCAAAGTCTGTTTTTCTCACAAGACTAGAATTTAGAGAGGAAGTTGTAAGTACCAGAAGCAGTCTGCAAAAGGAAACCTACTTTTTTTTGGTGAATTTAATTTATTTATTTACTTTTTTTTTTTTTTTTTTCACTGAGTCTCACTGTTGCCCAAGCGGGAGTGCAGCGGTGCAATCTCTTCTCACTGCAACCTCCGTCTCCCAGGGTCAAGGGATTCTCCTGCCTCAGCCTCTGGAGTACCTGGGATTACAGGCACCCACCGCCACAACTGGCTAATTTTTATATTTTTAGTAGAAACGGGGTTTTGCCATCTTGGCCAGCCTGGTCTCGAACTCCTAACCTCAGGTGATCTGCCTGCTTTGGCCTCCCAAAGTGCTGGGATTACCGGTGTGAGCCACTGTGCCTGGCTTTATTTATTTATATATTTATTTATATCTTTTTATTATATTTTAAGTTCTAGGGTACATGTGCACAACACATAATAATATAATAATAATAATAATAATAATACGAATAATAATAATAAATACTGGCACAGATTCAGAGAAAAGGGAACTCTTATATACCATTGGTGGGAATGTAAATTAGTAAGCCATTATGGAAAATAGTATGGAGGATTCTCAAAAATCTAAAACTAGTACTATTATATAATCCAGCAATTCTAGCACTGAGGATCTATCCAAAGGAAAAATAAGTCAGTATATAAAAGAGACAACTGCATCCTCATGTTTATTGTAGCTCTATTCACAATAGTAAACATAAAGAATCAACCTAAGTGTCCACCAATAGATAATTAGATAAGGGAAATGTGGCATATATATACAGCTGAGTACCATTCAGTAATAGAGAAAATGAAATACGTCATTTTCAGCAACATGATTGATCCTACAGGACATTATGTTAAGTGAAATTTCAGGCACAGAAAGATAAATACTGCATGTTCTCACTCATATGTGGGAAGAAAGAAAATTAAGTTCATAGAAGTAGAAAGTAGAATGGAGGTTATTAGAGGTTGGAAGTGTAGAGTGGAGGAGAGGATAAGAAGAGTTTGATCAACAGATTCAAAATTACAGCTAGATAGGAAGAATAAGTTCTAGTGTTGTGTAACAATGTAGGGTAAATATGGTTAACAACACTTATTGTGTATTTTTAAAAAGCTAGAGGAGAGGATTTTAAATGTTCACAACAGAAAGATATAAATACTTAAGGTGATGGCTATGCTAACTATCCTGATTTGATCATTACACATTCTATACATGTATCAAAATATCACTCTCTATCCCACAAATATATATGTAATTATTACATGTGAACTGTAAATAAAAGGGGAAAAAATGTAGTCTTAAGTCCTCCTCTGACCTACAAAATCAGAATCTGAATTTTAATAGGATCTCCAGGTAATTCATTGGCATGAATGCCTGCCAGGCAATAAACACTCAACTTTGGGGTTTGTTTTTTCTTACTGGACACAAACACACAAGTTAACATGTAACATTAGAGTAGGCGCCCTTATTTAGTAGTAATTAACACATCACAATTGTATATTCTTACCAGCAAGCCTATTAAACAATACTTAAGGCATGTAGTTTTTATATTGGCCTCTTTTCTAGGTTTTTGCAATATTTCTTCATGATAGATACCCCTGGGAAAGTGGCTCTCGAATGTTAACATTACTGGGACCAAATTTATTAGCTGCTATGTGTTTCTGTTAGAGAAAGTGCTGGAACCATGTAAAGCTTCAGGGAAAGGAAAAAATAAGAGGTGCATAAAAAGAGTAGAGGATGTGAAAAGTAGCTAAAATAAAAATATACACTAACAGTTCAAAACAAATAAAAAGGTGGGTTTTCAGACTATAAATAAATAGTTAGAGGGCAAGCATTAGAGAAATGATAGGGAACTTCTGTTTTCTTCTGTTCTACATTCTCTTAGGAAAATATGGTAAATATATGGCATGCATGTCTCTACTCTACTTCCTGTGCCCATGACAGATGTCAATAAGTGACTGTGTTGGCCTGTCCAGCTCAAATGACACAACCTAAGAATCCTTCTATATAGAGACTCCAATCTTCTACCACTAATCAAGAGGAGTTGGCAAACAAGATACTCAATGGATGTGTTGAGGCCGATTAGAAGGGTGAGTGGGCAATCCCCATCTCTAGGTACACAATATGATTGACTCAGGTACATCAGATTAGGATTTTTGTTTGTTTGTTTTTGTTTTTGTTTTTGTTTTTTTTGCTAAACCTTGGTGAAGAGAATCCAGATACTACTCATTGCAACTCCAAACTGCTTCCAAATCAGAATTCTACCTAAATGCAGAGTAAGGGAAGAACATGGAGCATCAAACATGGTCCCAAATCTGAAACTTTCTGGGCACCAAGATAACAATAAATGCTCATTGGTACATGTTGGATTTCAGAATTTTGGGTTTGAGATCTACTACATTTTATCCATTCAGTATTTTACCAACATTGACATGTTACATAGAAGGTATCAGAAGTCCTAGGTTAAGAGAATTCTAAGAAGATGAAAGAAGTCTAATAATTCATATGGTTAACCTACGATTCTGCCCCTATTTTTCACCGTAACTACATCAATAACCAATCTACTTAACAAAATTATAACTGTGGCATTCTAGGAGTTAAAATGCTATCTGATTGTACTTTTCCTGTAATATCCCTACACAATCTAGTCTTTTTTTTTTTTTTAATTATACTTTAAGACAGGTGGAGCAAGATGGCCGAATAGGAACAGCTCCAGTCTCCAACTCCCAGCGCGAGCGACACAGAAGACCGGTGATTTCTGCATTTTCAACTGAGGTACTGGGTTCATCTCACTAGGGAGTGCCGGACAATCAGTGCTGGTCAGCTGCTGCAGCCCGACCAGCCAGAGCTGAAGCAGGGCGAGGCATCGCCTC
>NW_022161634.1:0-12806 GCF_008728515.1 Papio anubis
TGGCTGCAGTACTTTTTTTTTTTTTTTGTAGATACGGCATGTTGCTGTTCGCCCAGGGTGGTCTTGTGCGCTGGGATTATGATACAATGCCTGGCGGCAGCCTTGAAATCCTGGCCTCAGGTGATTCTCCCACCTCTGCCTCCCAAAGTGCTGAGATGACAGGCATGAGCCATCATGGCTGGCCTTGATCTTTTTTTTTTTTTTTTTTCTTCTGTAAATATTTAACAAGCAAAGTGGAACTTTAGCCACATGAATCATTCTTTAATCCTTTGATCATCATCTGCAAATTTCGATTAAAAATAACCACGGGACATTGCTTGAGTCACACTGCCTTTGTATAAGAGACAACATTATGGAAACTTTAAAATTCTAGAGTAGAAGAATATGCATTAGCCTGGCAATGAAATTAAAATAATCTAAGAATTTTAAAGAAAAGGCTATCCAGTAGCAGTAGCTTGATGCTGCCTTTATAATGGTAATTCTGTATTGCTGTATATGTATTATTTACTAGTGCGTATGCATGCGTGCATTGTATATTAAGACTTGGAAGATCAGCTGGGTGCCGTGTCTCATGCCTGTCATCCCAGCACTTTGGGAGGCCAAGCTGGGCAGATTACTTGAGGTCAAAAGTTCAAGACCAGCCTGGCAAACATAGTGAAACATCATCTCTATTAAAAAATACAAAAAAATGAGCCAAGCGTGGTGGTGCGTGCCTGTCATCCCAGCTACTTGGGAGGCTGAGGCAGGAGAATCGCTTGAACCCAGGAGGCGGAGGTTGCAGTGAGCCGAGATTGCACCACTGCACTCCGGCCTGAAACTCCATCTGAAAAAAAAAAGAAAAGAAAGACAAACGTTGCAGGACCTGCCCAGTGGTCCCTGGAGAGAATCTGTGTGACGTACATATCTCTGTGATGTTTCATATCATCTGAGGGCATAGTTGCGTGTCACTCTGAAGCCGCTATCCTCTGTGTCATCAGAACACATGCACTCGATTCCAGTTTCACAGCCACTCACCTGGGCGACCAGTTACTACCTGGAGAAAACCCAGGAGGTTGGTTGGTTGGTTTTTGAGATGGGATCTCACCTTGTCCCCCAGGCTGGAGTGCGGTGGCACAATCACAGCTCATGGCAGCCTCGACCTGCTGGACTCAAACAATCACGCCACCTCCACCTCCTGAGTACCTGGGACTACGGGAATGCACCACCACACCTGGCTAATTTTTTAAACATTTTTCGGTAGAGCCAGGGTGGGTCTTGCTACGTTGCTCAGCCTGGTCTCCAGTTCCTGGCCCCCAGCAATCCTTCTGCTGTGGCCTCCCCAAGCACTGGGATTATGGTTTGTGCGTTTATAAAGACGAGGGGTTTGATTTGTCCGGTATACAGATGCACCAGGCCATTCCTCATGCTGAGACATGCGGATGGTCTCAGCCTCGGTAGGAGAGTAGCTTATTAATCTTTCAGGGGGCACGTGTGCTCTTCAGACCTCTAGGAAGCTCCTCACAGCTTCATCAGTGAAACTCAGTAACCCCCTACAATGTATGCCCCTCCGAGGGAGCCAGTGAACGTGACTGTTACCTCTCTTCCCACCCTCATTGTCTTAAGATCAATGGGTGTTACAAAAAAGAGCTATTGGCCGGGTGCCTGCGGTGACTCCTGCCTGTAGTCCCAACACTTGGGGAGGCCAAAGCAGGTGGATCACCTGAGGGCAGGAGTTTGAGACCAGCCTAACCAACATGGAGAAACCCCATCTCTACTAGAAATACAAAAATTAGCCAGGTGCAGTGGCAGACACCTGTAATCCCAGCTACTTGGGAGGCTGAGACAGGAGAATCGCTTGAACCCAGGGGCGGAGATTGTGGTGAGCCGAGATCATGCCACTGCACTCCAGCCTGGGCAACAAGAGCGAAACTCCACCTCAAAAAAAAAAAAAAAAAAAAGCTATTGTAAATGCTGAGTGTATCAGCTCCACCGTACAGGACATCCTGACCACTTTGAAATCGTGTGATCAGGCCTGCCATCAAAATGCACAAATTTGCAGTGTAGACTGCGCCCACTTCACCATGAAGCAGACCACTTGTATCATTGCTTGTCTTAAGCATGTGTTTGCAGCCACCGTGCAGTCTAATGAAAATGTGTCTTGGGGTTGATTGGAACTTGGATTGACGTGCCGAGAGGGTGAAGGGTTAATGAATCAAGTCAAGGATGCAGGTACTGGGAATTGTTTTTTATTTTTTATTTTTTAAGATGGAGCTTTGCTCTGTCGCCCAGGCTGGAGTGCAGTGGTGCGATCTTGGCTCACTGCAACCTCCGCCTGCTGGGTTCAAGCAATTCTGTCTCAGCCTTCTGAGTAGCTGGGACCTCAGGTGCGTCCCACCATGCCTGGCTAATTTTTATATTTTTAGTAGAGACGGGGTTCCAATAGGTTTCGATGTGACCTCGAACTCACAGTCTCAAAGTGAGCCACCTGCCTCAGCCTGCCAAAGTGCTGAGATTAGACATGAGACACCATACCCAGCCCCCCAATTTCTTTTTTTTTTTTTTTAAATAAAGAAACAAATCTAACCACCCTCGCTGGACCTTCTATTTCACCTGCGGACTGTCCCTGACTACAGTCTCCACTGGAGCAAATCCCCATACAGTAATCATTCATACAATTCACTTCCAGTCCCCCGTGCTCCACTGAAAATGCCCCAGGTGGCCGGGCGTGGTGGCTCACGCCTGTAATCCCAGCGCTTTGGGAGGTCGAGGCGGGTGGATCACCTGAGATCAGAAGTTCAAGACCAGCCTGGCCAACGTGGTGAAACCCCGTCTCTACTAAAAATACAAAAATTAGCCGGGTGTGGTGGCGGGCGTCTGTCATCCCAGCTACTCGGGAGGCTGAGGCAGGAGAATCGCTTGAACCCGGGAGCAGGAGGTTGCAGTGAGCCGAGATTGTACCACTGCACTCCAGCCTGGGTGACAAGAGCAAAACTCCACCTCAGAAAAAAAAAGAAAAAAAAGAGGAAAAAAAGAAATTGCTCCAGGTGGAACCCAGGGACTTCACGAACCCTTCCCTCCAACGTGCAAGCCTCGGCCCTGGCTGTTTCCTGCTCCACGCGTGCCCTTCCCCCAGGTATCCAGTCCCTCTCCTTTGCTTCATTCAGGCCTGTGCCAAACCTCCGAAGACAGGGCTTCGCCTGGGTGCTTGCTTTTCCCTTCACAAGGCTTTGTTTATCTTAATGGCTCCTCTCACCAACTGGCTTGTGTATTTATTGATTCCCTTATTTATTGTAAACTGAAGGAGTACAGGTACAGGTTTCTTTCTTTCTTTTTTTGAGATGCTCTGTCGCCCAGGCTGGAGTGCAGTGGCACGATTTTGGCTCACTGCAACCCCTGCCTCCCGGGTTCAAGCGATTCTCCTACCTCAGCCTCCCGAGTAGCTGGGATGACAGGCATGTCCCACCATGCCCAGCTAATTTTTATATTTTTAATAGAGACGGAGTTTCACCATGTTGGCCAGGATGGTCTTGATCTCTTGACGTCATGATCCGCCCGCCTTGGCCTCCCAAAGTGCTGGGATGACAGGCATGAGCCACTGTGCCCTGCCTGGCCTGGCTTATGTATTTATTGATTTGCTTATTTATTATAAATTCAAGGAATACAGGTGCAGATTTCTTGCATGGAGACATTGCACAGCGGAAGTCCGGGTTTCTGGTGAACCCATCACCCCAGCAGTGAATACTATACTCGCAGGTGATTTTTTTCATCCCCTACCTCCTGCCAACCTCCCAGCTTTCAAGGTCCTCATTGTCAGTCCATTCTCTGTGTCCGTGTAGACCCCACTGGTGAAGTCTCACTTGAAAGTCAGACAAGTGAGAACATGGCAGGATGGGCATTTGACTTTCGGTGTCTGAGTAGTTTGTTAGGACAACGGCCTGCTTCTCAAACTGAAGCTCTGTTTCCACTAAAATACAACTTCCAATTTCCCTGCTGTTCCTCACTCCTAGCAGCACCATTCTGCTTTCTGTCTTGATGAGTCTGACTACTCAAGGGACCTCAGAAAGTGGAAACAGGCCGAGTGTGGTGGCTCACACCTATAATCCCAGCACTTTGGGAGACGGAGGCAGGTGCATCACCTGAGGTCACAAGTGCAAGACCAGCCTGACCAATATGGTAAAACCCTGTCTCTACTAAAAAATACAAAAATGAGCTCAGCATGATGGCATATGCCTGTAGTCCCAGCTACTCGGGAGGCTGAGGCAGGAGGATGGCTTGAACCCAGGAAGTGAAGGCTGCAGTGAGCTGAGATCGCACCACTGCACTCCAGCCTGGGCGACAGAGTGAGACTCTGTCTCAAAAAATAAAAATAAAAAGTAAAATAATAAAATGAAAAGTGGAAACACGCAGTATTTGTCCATGTCACTGCAAAAGACATGATTTCCTTCTTTGATATGACTGCATCATATTCCATGGTGTGAATATACTATACTATATTGTTTTTTATCTTAGCCCGTCCTCTGCTGACAGACACTTAGGGGGATTGCATATCTTTGCTGTTCTGAATACTGCTGCAGAAAACCTACAACAGCTGTGTGCGTGGATCAGGGCTCTGTGCCCGGATCAGGACTATGTGCGTGGATCCCTTCCAGGCTCTAGCCTGAATCAGGACTGTAAATGGAATAAGACCCTTAAGCAGTCAGGGCTATGCATGGATCCAGGGCTCTGTGCGGGTCAGGGACTATGTCGTGAATCGGGGGCTCCTTTTGGTCAAAGGCATCGTGGATCAGGGGCTCTGGCCTGGATCGCGGCTATGTCGTGGGATCAGGGCTCTGTGCCCGGATCAGGACTATGTCGTGGATCAGAGCTCTGGCCTTTGAGATCAGGACTGTGCGTGGATCAGAATCTGTACCCTGAATGGGACTCATGCGTGGATCAGGACCCCTATGTAGATCCAAGGGCTGTGTGCCTGGTTCAGGGGCTCTGGATCAGGACATAGCTAGAATCAGAAACCATGCCTGGATCAGAACTCTATGTAGATCAGGAATATGTGGATCCGGGGCTGTGGGTCAGGACTTGTTGGCGGATCAGGACTGTAGCCAGATCAGGAGGCTGTGTGCACCAGATCAGAACCTGCACAGATCCAAGGACTGTAATAAGTGGATCAAGGGCTCTGTGCCTGGATCGGGGCTCTGTACTGGAATCCAGGACTATGTCGTAGATCAGGACTCATGCCTGGATCAGGACTATATGCGTAGATCAGGGCTCTATGCACAGATCAAGAAGAACATATCATGAATCAAGAACTCCTTGCACAGATCAGGACTGCTATATCGTGGATCAGTATGCCCTGAATCAGGGCTCTCTATGCGTAGATCAGGACCCTTATATGAATCCATGGGGCTCTGTACTTACCGATCAGGACTCAAGCTAGATCAAGGACCCCATGCTTAACAGATCAGGGCTCTGGCCTGGTCAGGACTCTGGCCATGGAATCCAGGACTGCCTATTCAAGGCTGTGGCCTTTGATCAAGGACTATGTGCAGATCAGGACTATGTAAAAGTAGATCAGGGCTCTGCCTGGATCTAGAAGGCTCTATACCTAGATCCTGAGACTATGTCGTAGATCAGGACTCATATGCCTAGATCAGGACTATGTCACGTAAGATCAGGCTCATGCCTGCCTAGATCAGAATATATCATAGATCAAGACTAGCAAGCAGATGTCAAGGAGCTCTGTCCTGGAATCAGAGCTCCTGCCCTGAATCGAGGCTCACTGTCACCTGGAATCTGAGACTATATGCATCGGATCAGGGCTCCTGTGCCTGCAGGAGGGAGATGCTGAATGCGTGTGTAGGTCTGGCTGTAGCACTTGGATCCAGGGAGGGCTGTGTGCATGGGTGAAGTAAGAGATGCAGATGATGATGATACTTGTGTATAAGTCTAGCTAGTGTGCATGGATCAAGGCTCATAATACATGAATCCCAGGCTAATGTCATAGGATAAGAAGAGTAGAGGCAGCAGATCTAAGATACATGTGTATAGACCCAACTATGGCCATGGAGTAAGAGAAAGCAGGGAGGGAGATATTAGATACGTGTGCATGGAATAGCTAGCAATGCATGAATCAGGGCTGTATACATGGGTAGAAGAGCAAGGACAGGGATGCTAGATTCAAGTGCATGAACTCCCAGCTGTGGCCACATGAGATCAGAGCTCCCATCCCTTTCAGAAAAACAGAGAAAAGAAAGGAGATGATAGTGGGGAGGGTCCTCTGGAGGAATCATTATGTGGCTGCTGCTGGCAATCATATATATCCTTCCTGCTAGTACTCTCATTTTTCCTGAATTTGAATTCCTGGATAATAATGTGGTGGCAGACATTGCTGACAGATGTGGCTGGGGAGCCGTTTTCCTCAGCTTTGCTTGATAAAACGGCATGGTTATGTAGTTATGGGCCATTCGTTTCCTCCTCTCTTATTCTTATGTTGGCGTGAACCTGTTTGAGGTGCCGGGCTCTATCTTTTTTTTCCTGCACTTGTGCCTCACCCTCCACCCACTGCCCATGCCTATTGGAAGCTCCCAGGCAGCAGGGGTTATTTCTAAAGCTGTCTTCCTTTGCCCCAAGAGCGGGCAAAATATGGGTGAGCATTTACTAAACATTCATTGGACTGAATGAAGTTGGAGTGGCTTCTGTAGCTTGGAGCTCCAGCAGTCCCCAGGACTGAAGAGGGGCTTTATGCAGATTTTACTATAAATGTTGCTGTGCACCATCTCCCCGGCACCCCCGGCGGACGTCTGGGACTTCAAAGATTCCCTTGTATGTGTTAAAAGGGAACCCACTGCGTTCTTGGGTTTTGGTTCACATTTATACATCTTCTGTCCTCTTGCCAGTCTCTAAAGATTGTCATTTTTTAAAAAAAGCTGTAGATAAAACGGGATGTGTTATTTAAGCCACAGGGAGCATGATTTACAGGACCATGTTGTGTATTCAGAAGGCAACTTTCATTTCCCTGCACAAGGTGCCACCAAGGAAGGCCACTTCATCATTCTGAGAATGTATGGAAGACAGCGCCTGTCAGCCACAGCTGCACAGGGGCAGATAATTAAATTCTGCCACAAAGCCGCAGTTCCTTGCTCTATACAGGAGGGCGGCCAGATAGGACGTGTTTTAGTCTTTGTCGGCCACCTCTAGTCTCTTTGGCATCTTCCTCCCTCCCTCCCTTCCTTTCTCCCTTCCTCCCTTCCTTCCTCCCTTCCTTCCTTCCTCCCTCCCTCCCTTCCTTCCTCCCTTCCTCCCTTCCTCCCTCCCTCCCTCCCTCTCTCCCTCCCTCCTTCCTTCCTCCCTTCCTCCCTTCCTCCCTTCCTCCCTCCCTTCCTCCCTTCCTTCCTTCCTTCCTTCCTCCCTCCCTCCCTCCCTCCCTGCCGCCTTTGCCTGGCGCCGGTACGCCCGCCGCCGGTTGCCGCATGGGCACCTGGTCGACAAACCGGTCAACCTGTTCGACCCATCAAACCTGGTCGGTCGATCCGGCAACGCACCGTCTGGCAACTGCAACGATCCAGCACCGCGATTTCAACCAACCATCTACGTTCGATGTCGAGCAACGGTCGGTCGGTTTGTCGACGCATTGATGGAGCGTCGACGTCGTCTGATGCTGGTCACGGTCACTGACCACTGAGCGAACGGATCGTCTGCCCTTCCTTCCCCTTTTAAGAATCTAAAACTATTCTAGTAGCCCAGGGCAGACACAGGTCCAGGCTGAATTTCACCCGTGGTGTAGAGTTTGCAGAGTTGCATAAGCAGCCGGAATGAGTGGGGTTCCCCGCGTGGTCTCTGAGCTCAGCAGCGTCTGGGAGCTGGTTAGAAATGCAGAGTCTTGGGTCAGGCACGGTGGCTCATGCCTGTCATCCCAGCACTTTTGGAGGCAGACGCGGGTGAATCATGAGGTCAGGAGTTTGAAACCAGCCTGGCCGACTTGGCGAAATCCCATCTGTACTAAAAATACAAAAAATTAGCTGGGCGTGGTGGCGGGCGCCTGTAATCCCAGCTACTCGGGAGGTTGAGGCAGGAGAATTGCTTGAACTGAGGAGGCGGAGGTTGCAGCGAGCCAAGATCATGCCACTGCACTCCAGCCCTGGCGACAGAGTGAGACTCCATCTAAAAAAGAAAAAAATGCAGATTCTTGGGCCTCCTAAGACCTGCCAAGTCAGAAACATCAGGGGTGCACTTGTTTTTACAAGCTCTCGGGCTGATTCTCTTGAGTGCTAAGCGTGAGGACCCCTGACCCCAGGACTGCAGGAGATTGAGCCCCAGCTTTGGGGCTGTGGACAAAAGAAGATAGCTCTTGGTAATTCCATCTGAATCCTGAAGGAAGTTCTGTTGCTTTCGTTGTTGTTGTTATTGTTAGTGGATAAAAATTCACTGAGGAATCCCCCAGCCTCACACAAGTGAACAAGAGTGAGTTCGATTCAGAGGAAGACTTTGAGAAACAGAAGAGTAGAGTGTGAAAATTATCTAGTTTTTTTTTAGGAAAGCCTGGATTATACTGTAAATGGATAATAGAGGGGGCAGAGAGAGAGAAGGAGGAAGAGGAAGGGGAAGAGGAGGAAGGGAAGGGAGAGAGAAAAAGGAAGAGGAGGAGGAAAAGGAGAAAATAAAAGGAGGAAAACGAGGAGAGGAAGAGAGAGAGGGATAGAAAGAGAAAAAGGAGGAGGAGAAGGAAGAAGTGAAGGAGGAGAAGATGGAGGAGGAAAAAGAGAGGAGTAAAGAGAGAAAAGGGAAGAAGGGGAGAAAGAAAAGGAGGAAGAAGAGAAGGAGGAGAGAGAAGAGGAAGGAAGAGAGAGAGGAAAAGAAGAGGATAAGGGGAAGAAAGAGGAGGAAGAGGAAGAAGTGGAAGAGAAGGAGAAGATGGAGGAGGAAGAAGAGGGAGAAGATGAGAAAGAGGAGGAAGAAAGGAGGAAGAGGAAGGGAGAGGGATAGAGAGAAAAACAGGAGGAGGATAAGGGAGAAAGGAGGAAGAGGTGAAAGGGAGGAAGAGAAGATGAAGGAGGAGAAAAAAGAGAAAGAGGAATAGAGAAAAGGCAAGAAGAGGAGAAAAGAGAAAAAAGGAAGAAGAGACGGCAGAGAAGAGAAAGGGAGAGAGAGATAGGGGAAAAGGAGGATAAGGGGAAAAAGGAAAAAGAGGAGGAGAAGATGAAGGAGGAGGAAGAAGAGAGAGAAAAGGAGAAATAAAGGAGGAAGAGGAAGGGAGAGAGGGGGATAGAGAGAAAAACAGGAGGAGGATAAGGGGGAAAAGGAGGAGGAGGAAGAAGTGAAAGAGGAGGAGGAGAAGATGGAGGAGGAAGAAGAGGAATAGAGAAAAAGAGGAGAAAGAGAAAAAGGAAGAGGAAGCGTATATCTGTGCACACACACACACACGCACACATGTACCTGCGTATATCTGTGCACACACACCCACATACACGCACACATGTACCTGCGTATATCTGTGCACACACACCCACATACATGCACACATGCACCTGCGTATATCTGTGCGCACACACACACACATGCACAGGTTGTATGACCCTCTGATTTGCGTGTGAGTCAGCATCCCAGGAAACATCCAGCCCCGGGAAACCTATTTTACAGAACATTCCAGAAGGAGCAAGCAGCAGGTACAGAGAGGCAAGAGGCAGGGGACATTGTGGCAGAAGCAGCAGGATCCCTGGGTGGCTGGAGCAGAGGTATGGAGAGGAAGCGTGGCCTTTGTAGAATGTTCAGAACATTCTTCCAGGAAGGCGGCTGAGCCTGGGCACAGGTCTCTGAATTTCTTTGACCACAGCATTGCTCCGTCCCCTCTTCCACAACTCTGGGGCATGGAAACTCTCCTTGGGAAGCTCAGCTCGGAGTCTCATTACTTGCCAGCCACTTCCCTGAGTGTGAGTTCCTGCCCTAGGATGTGGATGGTGCTGAAATAAATACACGTGTCCTCAGATCTCTCTGAGCACATCTCAAGGATCTACCGCCAGCGTCTGCATTCAAATAGCGACGTTTACAGAGGGTGAACGGGCCTCTGTGTGCCTTGCAGAGAGCTGGACAGTTCACCCCCCACGCCCTGCCAGCCTCATCCCTAGGACACATCCCGGGTGATGCCGTTCCTACTGCCCTCTGCTCCTGGCAGTGGAGAGTTAGAAAGTTTCCTTGCACACAGCACAGGGGACCCGCCCCAAGGACAAAGGGAAGCCCTGTGTGTTTCTCTTCTGCAAAGCCCAGCACGTCTAATACAAGTTAAGTGTGGAGTTCAGAGGGAGCAGCTTTCTGAAGCTCTTTGAACAGTCTCAGGCAAATATCTCTGTGTGCCCTGGATGCTATCTGGAGAACAGGAGCTCTAATAAAAAGCAAATTGTGGCTTGAATGACACAAAAGGGATTTGCTATTTCAAATTCACAATGTCTGCCTTGTCTTAGAAATCAGAATTCTCAGAGTCACCCCAGATATTTGGTCAAATGGGGGCAGAACCAGAATTCGTAAATGCAGCAAAGGCTCTGAGGAATAAATTCCTCCCTCCCTTCCTTCCTCTTACCTTTTTTCCTCCAGTCCTTCCTTTTGCCTCCCTTTTCAACTTCCTTCCCTCCTTCCTTCCCTCCTTCCTTCCTTCCCTCCCTCCTTCCCTCCTTCCCTCCTTCCTTCCCTCCTTCCCTCCTTCCCTCCTTCCTTCCCTCCCTCCTTCCCTCCCTCCTTCCCTCCTTCCCTCCTTCCTTCCTTCCTCCCTCCCTCCCTCCTTCCTTCCTCCCTCCCTCCCTCCCATCCTTCCCTCCCTCCCTCCCATCCTTCCCTCCCATCCTTCCCTCCCATCCTTCCCTCCCTCCCATCCTTCACTCCCTTCCTCCCTCCCTCCCTTCCTCCCTCCTTCCCTGCCTCCCTTCCTCCCTCCCATCCTTCCCTCCCATCCTTCCTTGTTTCTCTTTGGTTCTTTGTTTCTCTTCTTTCTTTTTTTTTTTCCTTTCTCTCTCCTTCCTTCCTTCTTTCCTTCTTTCCTTCTTTGCTTCCTTCCTGTTTTTTCTTTTTTTCGTCCTTCCATTCCTCCGTTCTTCCCTACTTTCTCCCTTTTTTCTTCCTCCCTCCTTTCTTCTCTGCTGCCTTTCTCTCTCCTTCCTTCCCTCTTTTCTTTCTTGTTCTCTGCTTCCTTCCTTTCTTACTGCCTGCCTCCCTCTCTCTCTGTGTCCCTCCTTCCTTCCCTCCTTTTTTGCTTCCTTCTTTCCTTCCTTCATTCCTTTCTTCATTCCTTTCTCATTTCTTCCTTTCTTCTTCCTCTTTTTCTTTCTTTCTCCTTCTCTTTCTTCCTTCCGTTGATATTTTTTTCTTTCTCTGTCTTTCTCCTTCCCTTTCACTCAACCCTTCACTGACCTTTGAATACCCAAAACAAAGGTGCTTTGACCCAGGCCATAGCTGATGACACTGAGTTGTTCCCAGCAAGTGCAGTACTCTGTGCAGACAGGTCCGTCCCCTCCCTCCCTGCCTGGTTCTTAGCACTGCCTGGCATGTACAGATGTGGGTGAGTCACAGTTCCACATGGCTGAGGAGGCCTCATAATCATGGCGAAAGGTGAAGGAGGAGCAAAGGCATGTCTTACATGGCGGCAGGCAACAGAGTGTGTGCAGGGGAACTGCCTTTTATGAAACCATCAGATCTCGTGAGACCTATTCACTATCATGAGAACAGCACGAGAAGACCCACTCCCATGATTCAGTTACCTCCCACTGACTCCCTCCCATCATACGTGGGAATTATGGGAACTACAGTTTAAGATGAAATCTGGGTGGGGACGCAGCCAGACCATATCAGCCTCCAAATCTCCCAGGACACTCTGGGTTTGCAGAACCTCTGGGCACCACTCGGTGATTTCCAGACTTGGGAAGTTCTCTAGTTCCATCCACTGCTTTTTAGGCAGCAGAAGAGCAGAGACAAGTCAGTGGGAAACAACGTCAGGAGTCTGGCAGCTCTGTCCCCGCACTGGGGTCTGGCCTTCCTCTTCCCCTTGCTCGCCACCCAGAGGATGGGCTGGTGGGCACACTGGATTCGCTACCATGCCTTTCCCCATCACACTGGCTGCTGAAGTCAAGACCGTGAGGCAGTGAACTGGGAGCAGGAGAATTTCTGAAGTGACTGGGTGTCACAGGCCACCCCACAGAGTCTGTCCTTTTCCTTTTGGGAGGGCGTGTGCCTGAACTCTCACCAATGCTAGGTTTTGCCATGTGGCCCATGCTTGTCTCGAACTCCTGGACTCAAGCAGTCCTCCTTCCTTGGTCTCCCAAGGCGCTGGGATTACAGGCATGAGCCACCGCAGTGCTAGGGGCACTGGTGAGAGGTGAGATCAGTTCGGGGGATTGGATCATCACTCCCAGAAAACTAGAGGGGACATGACAAAAGCAGTATCTGGTCTTTATTCCTGGTTCTGTAACAAGGAGGAACTTCTAAAACTCTTGCAATTTCACAACTGCTAGCAACGCCCTGGTTGTACAATGAGGTGACTGCTGGTGCTTCCTAAATGCCTTCAAGATGGGGCTAGCCACCAGAAACACCAACCATGTCATTAGGGGGTTGGAATTTGGGGCCAGCCTGACCTCTGGGGAAGAAAGAGGGACTGGCGGTTGAATTTGATCATGTGACCTGTGACTGAATCAATCATACCTATGCAATGAAACAGACACTTGTTGCTCACAGTTCTGGAGGCTGGAAGTTGAAGATCAATGCATGGCAGATTCTGTGTCCAGCAGGGACCTGCTTCCTGGTTCGTGCACCGTGCCCCCACATGGTGGATACGTTCACCAGATTCCCAGAAGCTT